>NC_052150.1:229248631-229301947 GCF_902713615.1 Scyliorhinus canicula | reverse complement strand
CCTGTAAAATCTCCAATTTAAAGTTCTAATCATCACTTTCAAATCCCTCTACATCCTTGCCCTTCCCAACTCGGCAGCACGGTAGCACATTGGTTAGCACTGTTGCTTCACAGCTCCAGGGTCCCAGGTTCGATTCCCGGCTTGGGTCACTGTCTGTGCGGATCTGCACGTTCTCCCCGTGTGTCTGCGTGGGTTTCCTCCAGGTGCTCCGGTTTCCTCCCACAGTCCAAAGATGTGCAGGTTAGGTGGATTGGCCATGCTAAATTGCCCGTAGTGTCCAAAAAGGTTAGGTAGGGTTACTGGGTTATGGGGATAGGGTGGAGATGTGGGATGACGTAGGTGCTCTTTCCAAGGGTCAGTGCAGACTCGATGGGCCGAATGGTCTCCTTCTGCACTATGATTCCATGAACTCTGTAACCTCCTTCAACCCCTCAAGTCTCTGAAATATCTGTACTCTTCAGGTTTTGGCCTCTTGAGTATCTACGAATTTAATTTCTCTCCCACCCATTATTGTATTTTATTTGTTCAGGGTGTGTGGACGTCGCTGACGAGTTCCACCCATCCATAATTGCCTTTTTGAAGATGGTGATGAACTACCTTCTTGAACCTCTGCACTCCCGACACTGAGAGCTTCAGCTGTCTGGGACCTAAACTCTAAAATTCCCTCTTAAACCGTCTCCTCCTCTAAGATGCTCCTTATGACCTCATCGTAAACAAAGCTTTTTGTTGTTCAAACAGCTCCTTCTGTAGCTGAGCATCAGGGTTTGTCCGGAAATCACTTCTCGGCGGTGCTGTGGGACTTTTAAATTTATTTCTCTAATGCCGTTGGATTACTTGTACCCCACCTTCTCCCCCCCAGTATTTATTTATTCAATCGTGGGACGTGGGTACTGTCGCTGTGCCAGCATTTATCGCCCACCCCTAATTGCCCTTGAGGGGGCAATTAAGGGGCAAACCCTTTGCTGTGGGTCTGGAGTCATATGTAGGCCAGACCGGGTAAGGGCGGCAGATTTCCTTCCCTAAAGGATATTAGTGACCCAGATGGGTTTTTACAACGATCGATGATAATAATAATAATCTTTATTTATGTCACAAGTAGGTTTACATTAACACTGCAGTGACGTTACTGTGAAAAGCCCCTAGTTACCACACTTCGCCGCCTGTTCGGGCACACAGAGGGAGAATTCAGAATGTCCAATTCACCTAACAGCACGTCTTTCGGGACTTGTGGGAGGAAACTGGAGCACCCGGAGGAAACCCACACAGACACGGGGAGAACATGCAGACTCCGCACAGTGACCCAAGCTGGGAATCGAACCTGGGACCCTGGCGCTGTGAAGCAACAGTGCTAAGCACTGTGCTACCGAGCTGCCCATACAGTTGCATGGTCAGCATTGCTGAGATGAGCTTTCTCGTCCAGATTTATTCATTGAATTTAAATTTCGCCACATGCCATGGCGGGATTTGAACCCACCTCCTCGTTAGCCTGAGCCTCCGATTATCACGACACCATCTAACCCCTTAGTGCTTTAATCACATGAAAGGCCCGATGCAATTACAAGTTACTGTAGTTCATCAGTAGAGAATACAAAGTAAAAGAGGAAGTGCAAATTAGTTATTGTCAAACTTCCTTTACAAAGCCCTGGAGCTGAAAGGACCGAGTGAGGTGAGGATCTCAAACACTTCCGCAAAATGAATGACGTGGACAGGAAATGGTTCAATTACTCATTGTTTCCTCATTGGCGGTGGAGTGTGTATTATGATGTGCTTCGAACTTGAGCCCACAGAAAGTTCAGGACCATGGTGGCAACAATATTTCGGTCAAAAAGACTGCGCTCTCTGCACATTCGGCCCATCAAGTCCACGCTGGGACTTGTGATAGAGAGAAAAATCCTGCTCATCATTCCCTCGCCTTCTTCTCTTCCCCCTTGATTTTCCTTTGTCTCCTCTTTCCTCCATTCCCCATTACTTGGCCACGGTTGTTGCCTTGTCCCCGCACACATTGTTTACAGGTGACCTTTAACAGTGGCAGTAACCTGGGGGCTCGCAATATTTGGGGTTGCGGAGGAGCTGGGAGTGCAGGAGGCGAAAGAGGCCGGTGTTCTGGCCTTTGCGTCCCTGGTAGCCCGGCGGAGGATCTTGCTTCAATGGAAGGACGCGAGGCCCCCAAGCGTGGAGGCCTGGATCAATGACATGGCAGGGTTTCTCAAGCTAGAGAAGGTGAAATGTGCCCTAAGGGGATCAGTGCAGGGGTTATTCAGGAGGTGGCAGCCATTCCTGGGGGGGGGGGGGGGGGATGTTTTGTTGTTTTCTACTAAAGGGACGGGCATAGTTGTTCTGTGCCAATGTCGGGCATTAATTAATTTCCTCTTCTGTGTATACGCGGGGGGGGGTCTGTCCTGTCTATTGAAGGGACGGGCAGATGTTTTGGGGGAATGATGGGTGTTAGTTTATCTCTTCCGCTGTGTATGCGCGGAGGGGGGGGGGGGGGGTGACTGTTCTTTATAATTTGCAGAAATTTGAATTAAAATTATTTTTTTTTAAAAACAATGTCAGTAACCTCCTTGACTGGTGGGAATGGGAATAATCACAGTTGATCCTTGATGCGCTATCAATTACCACAAAGACGAGAGTAGGGGAATAATCGAGGCTTTATTGAGCAAAGATGTTGTGCCAAAAATCCTGAAAATGAAAATTTGAAATGAAAATGGCTTATTGTCACGAGTAGGCTTCAATGAAGTTACTGTGAAAAGCCCCTAGTCGCCACATTCCGGCGCCTGTCCGGGGAGGCTGGTACGGGAATCGAACCGTGCTGCTGGCCTGCTTGGTCTGCTTTATAAGCCAGCGATTTAGCCTTGTGAGCTAAACCAGCCCCTAGCTGTAGCTACAACCTGTAGCTGGAACCAGATTGGCTGCAGCACCGGCGAGCACACACATTTATACACCACCTAGTGGGCGGAGCCAGCAGGCAGGGATTTACCAATGTACCTCTACTATACTGGCCTTAGCGTAATACATGTAATACTACTTAACGGTGACTACCACATTCACCCCGTTAAATAAAGAGTCCGGCGGAGGTGGTGGAAAACATTCCAAGTTCAGTCTGTTGGGGGCCTTGATCCTCCTCCGCGATCGCCTCAGTCCCGGCGGTGATGTGGGCGCCGACTTGGTCACCTGTGACTCCGGGAGCGTGTTGTCCTCATCTTCGTCACCCCGAGTGGAACCAGTGGGAGGATGGATCCCGCTGGGGTGGGGGCGCTGGGGTGAATGAGGCAGCCAGTGGGGGGCAGTGTCAGGTCGGGGGCTGTGGGTGGGAACCCAGCGGGTGCCATGTCCTGGAGGGAGACTGTGTCTTGGCGCCCGTCGGGGTGTGCCACGTAGGCGTACTGCGGGTTCGCGTGTAGGAGGTGGACTTTCTCGACCAAGGGGTCCAATTTATGGGTCCGCACATGTTTCCGGAGGAGGACGGGTCCAGGTCCTGTCAGCCATGTTGGGAGCGAGACCCCGGAGGTGGACTTCCTGGGGAAGGCAAACATACGTTCGTGAGGGGTCTCGTTACTCACGGTGCAAAGGAACGACCGGATGGAGTGGAGCGCGTCGGGGAGGACCTCCTGCTAGCGGGAGACCGGGAGATTTCTAGACCGCAGGACCAGCAGGACGGCCTTCCAGACCGTCCTGTTCTCCCTCTCCACCTGCCCGTTCCCCCTGGGGTTGTAGCTGGTCATTCCTGCTCGAGGCGATGCCCTTGCTGAGCAGGAACTGACGCAGCTCATCGCTGTGAAAGAGGATCCCCGATCGCTGTGGATGTCGGTAGGGGAAACTGAACAGAGTGAAGATGCTGTGCACGGCTTTGATTACCGTGGCAGAAGCTATATCAGGACATGGAATGGCGAAAGAGAGCCGGGAGAACTCATCAATCACGTTCAGGAAGTACGCGTTGCGGTCGGTGGAGGGGAGGGGCCGTTTGAAGTCCATGCTGAGGCGTTCAAAGGGGCGGGAGGTGCGCTCTATCTGGCCGGTAGAAGTGCGGCTTGCAGTCTGCACAGACCTGGCAGTCTCTGGTGATGGTCCTGACCTCCTCAATGGAGTAGGGCAGGGGTTGCGGGCCTTGACAAAATGGAAGAAACGGGTGACCCCTGGGTGGCAGAGGTCATAGTGGAGAGCCCGGAATCGGTCCACTTGTGCGCTGCCACATGTTCCGCGAGATAGGGTATCAGGGGGCGTGTTGAGCTTCCCCGGGCGATACAAAATCTCGCAATTATAGGTGGAGAGCTCGATCCTCCACCTCAAGATCTTGTCGTTTTTGATCTTGCCCCGCTGCGTGTT
Source organism: Scyliorhinus canicula (assembly GCF_902713615.1). Classification (NCBI taxonomy): domain Eukaryota; kingdom Metazoa; phylum Chordata; class Chondrichthyes; order Carcharhiniformes; family Scyliorhinidae; genus Scyliorhinus; species Scyliorhinus canicula. Next base: position 229,297,621 of record NC_052150.1, on the reverse strand, counting down.
GTTAAACATGAAGGCTACCGACCGTTGGTCAGTGAGGAGAGTGAATCTCCTGCCAGCCAGGTAATGCCTCCAGTGTCGCACCGCTTCCACAATGGCCTGGGCCTCCTTTTCAACAGAGGAGTGCTGAATTTCTGAGACATGGAGGGTGCGGGAAAAGAAGGCCATGGGTCTGCCGCCTTGGTTGAGGGTGGCGGCCAGAGCTATGTCCGATGCATCGCTCTCGACCTGAAAGGGGAGGGACTCGTCGACCCTGTGCATCGTGGCCATGGCGATGTCTGCCTTGATACGGTTGAAGGCCTGGCGGGCCTCAGCCATTAGGGGAAAAACTGTGGACTAACTGAGTGGGCGGTCCTTGTCCGCATAATTAGGGACCCACGAGGCATAGTAGGAGAAAAACCCCAGGCATCGTTTCAGGGCCTTGGGGCAGTGGGGGTGAGGGAGTTCCAGGAAGGGGCGCATGCGGTCGGGGCCGGGCCCTAGGACTCCGCTTTCCACGACATAGCCAAGGATGGCTAAGCGGTTGGTGCGGAACACGCATTTCTCCTTATTGTACGGGAGATGAAGGAGTTTGGCAGTATGGAGGAATTTTTGGAAGTTTGCGTCGTGGTCCTGCTGATCGTGGCCGCAGATGGTGACGGTATCTAGGTACGGGAAGGTGGCCCGCAGTCCGTACCGGTCAACCATTCGGTCCATCTCTCACTGGAAGACCGAGACCCCATTAGTGATGCCGAAGGGAACCCTAAGGAAGTGATAGAGGTGGCCATCTGCTTCGAACGCAGTGTATCGGCAGTACTCCGGGCGGATAGGGAGCTGGTGGTAGGCGGACTTCAGGTCCACTGTGGAAAAGAGCCGATGCTGCGCAATCTGATTGACCGTGTCAGATATAGATAGATAGATAGAGAAATACAGCACAGAACAGGCCCTTCGGCCCACGATGTTGCCCCGAACTTTTGTCCTAGGTTAATCATAGAATTTTGGACAATTTTTCATGGCCAATCCACCCAACCTGCACATCTTTGGACTGTGGGAGGAAACCGGAGTACCCGGAGGAAACCCACGCACACACGGGGAGGATGTGCAGACTCCACACAGACAGTGACCCAAGTCGAAATCGAACTTGGGACCCTGGAGCTGTGAAGCAATTGTGCTATCCACAATGCTACCGTGCTGCCCTTAAGAAGTTAACCTACACTCCATTATTCTACCCTAATCCAAGTACCTATCCAATAGCCGCTTGAAGGTCCCTAACTTTTCCGACTCAACTACTTCCACAGGCAGTGCATTCCATGCCCCCACTACTCTCTGGGTAAAGAACCTACCTCTGACATCCCCTCTATATCTTCCACCATTTATCTTAAATTTATGTCCCCTTGTAATGGTGTGTTCCACCCGGGGAAAAAGTCTCTGACTGTCTACTCTATCTATTCCCCTGATCATCTTATAAACCTCTATCAAGTCGCCCCTCATCCTTCTCCGTTCTAATGAGAAAAGGCCTAGCACCCTCAACCTTTCCTCGTATGACCTACTCTCCATTCCAGGCAACATCCTGGTAAATCTCCTTTGCACCTTTTCCAAAGCTTCCACATCCTTCCTAAAATGAGGTGACCAGAACTGCACACAGTGCTCCAAATGTGGCCTGACCAAGGTTTTGTACAGCTGCATCATCACCTCACGGCTCTTAAATTCAATCCCTCTGCTAATGAACGCTAGCACACCATAGGCCTTCTTCACAGCTCTATCCACTTGAGTGGCAACTTTCAAAGATCTATGAACATAGACCCCAAGATCTCTCTGCTCCTCCACATTGCCAAGAACCCTACCATTAACCCTGTATTCCGCATTCAGATTTGTCCTTCCAAAATGGACAACCTCACACTTGTCAGCGTTAAACTCCATCTGCCACTTCTCAGCCCAGCTCTGCATTCTATCTATGTCTCTTTGAAGCCGACAACAGCCCTCCCCACTATCCACAACTCCACCAATCTTCGTATCATCTGCAAATTTACTGACCCACCCTTCAACTCCCTCATCCAAGTCGTTAATGAAAATCACAAACAGCAGAGGACCCAGAACTGATCCCTGCGGTACGCCACTGATAACTGGGCTCCAGGCTGAATATTTGCCATCCACCACCACTCTCTGTCTTCTATCGGTTAGCCAGTTTGTTATCCAACTGGCCAAATCTCCCACTATCCCATGCCTCCTTACTTTCTGCATAAGCCTACCATGGGGAACCTTATCAAATGCCTTACTAAAATCCATGTACACTACATCCACTGCTTTACCTTCATCCACATGCTTGGTCACCTCCTCAAAGAAGTCAATAAGACTTGTAAGGCAAGACCTACCCCTCACAAATCCGTGCTGACTATCCCTAATCAAGCAATGCCTTTCCAGATGCTCAGAAATCCTATCCCTCAGTACCCTTTCCATTACTTTGCCTACCACCGAAGTAACTGGCCTGTAATTCCCAGGGTTATCCCTATTCCCTTTTTTGAACAGGGGCACGACATTCGCCACTCTCCAATCCTCTGGTACCACCCCTGTTGACAGCGAGGACGAAATGATCATTGCCAACGGCTCTGCAATTTCATTTCTTGCTTCCCATAGAATCCTTGGATATATCCCATCAGGCCCGGGGACTTGTCTATCCTCAAGTTTTTCAAAACGCGCAACACATCTTCCTTCCTGACAAGTATCTCCTCAAGCTTATCAGTCTGCTTCACGCTGTCCTCTCCAACAATATGGCCCCTCTCGTTTGTAAATACTGAAGAAAAATACTTGTTCAAGACCTCTCCTATCTCTTCAGACTCAATACACAATCTCCCGCTACTATCCTTAATCGGACCTACCCTCGCTCTAGTCATTCTCATATTTCTCACATATGTGTAAAAGGCCTTGGGGTTTTCCTTGATCCTACTCGCCAAAGATTTATCATGCCCTCTCTTAGCTCTCCTAATCCCTTTCTTCAGTTCCCTCCTGGCTATCTTGTATCCCTCCAGCGCCCTGTCTGAACCTTGTTTCTTCAGCCTTACATAAGTCTCCTTCTTCCTCTGAACAAGACATTCAACCTCTCTTGTCAACCATGGTTCCCTCACTCGACCATCTCGTCCCTGCCTGACAGGGACATACATATCAAAGACACGCAGTACCTGTTCCTTGAACAAGTTCCACATTTCACTTGTGTCCTTCCCTGACAGCCTATGTTCCCAACTTCTCCACTTCAATTCTTGTCTGACAGCATTGTATTTACCCTTCCCCCAATTATAAACCTTGCCCTGTTGCTCGCACCTATCCCTCTCCATTACTAAAGTGAAAGTCACAGAATTGTGGTCACTACCTCCAAAAATGCTCCCCCACTAACAAATCTATCACCTGCCCTGGTTCATTACCAAGTACTAAATCCAATATGGCCTCCCCTCTGGTCGGACAATCTACATACTGTGTTAGAAAAGCTTCCTGGACACACTGCACAAACACTACCCCATCCAAACTATTTGATCTAAAGAGTTTCCACTCAATGTTTGGGAAGTTGAAGTCGCCCATGACTACTACCCTGTGACTTCTGCACCTTTCCAAAATCTGTTTCCCAATCTGTTCCTCCACATCTCTGCTGCTATTGGGGGGCCTATAGAAAACTCCCAACAAGGTGACTGCTCCTTTCCTATTTCTAACTTCAACCCATACTACCTCAGTAGGCAGATCCCCCTCGAACTGCCTTTCTGCAGCTGTTATACTATCTCTAATTAACAATGCCACCCCCCCCCCACCTCTTTTACCATCCTCCCTAATCTTGTTGAAACATCTATAACCAGGGACCTCCAACAACCATTTCTGCCCCTCTTCTATCCAAGTTTCCGTGATGGCCACCACATCGTAGTCCCAAGTACCGATCCATGCCTTAAGTTCACCCACCTTATTCCTGATGCTTCTTGCATTAAAGTATACACACTTCAACCCATCTCCTTGCCTGCAAGTACTCTCCTTTGTCATTGTTACCTTCCCCACTGCATCACTACGTGCTTTGGCGTCCTGACTATCGTCTACCTTAGTTGCTGGACTACAGATCCGGTTCCCATTCCCCTGCCAAATTAGTTTAAACCCTCCCGAAGAGTACTAGAAAACCTCCCCCCCAGGATATTGGTGCACCTCTGGTTCAGATGCAACCCGTCCTGCTTGTACAGGCCCCACCTTCCCCAGAATGCGCTCCAATTATCCAAATACCTGAAGCCCTCCCTCCTACACCATTCCTGCAGCCACGTGTTCAACTGCACTCTCTCCCTATTCCTAGCCTCGCTATCACGTGGCACCGGCAACAAACCAGAGATGACAACTCTGTCTGTCCTGGCCTTTAACTTCCAGCCTAACTCCCTAAACTTGTTTATTACCTCCACGCCCTTTTTCCTACCTACATCGTTGGTACCAATGTGCACCACGACTTCTGGCTGCTCACCCTCCCGCTTCAGGATCCTGAAGACACGATCAGAGACATCCCTGGCCCTGGCACCCGGGAGGCAACATACCTTTCGGGAGTCTCGCTCGCAACCACAGAATCTCCTATCTATTCCCCTAACCATTGAATCTCCTATTACTATTGCTTTTCTATGCTCCCCCCTTCCCTTCTGAGCCCCAGAGCCAGACTCAGTGCCAGAGACATGGCCGCTGGGGCCTTCCCCCGGTAGGTCATCCCCCCCAACAGCATCCAAAACGGTATACTTGTTTTGAAGGGGAACGGCCACGAGGGATCCCTGCACTGTCTGCCTGTTAGTTTTCTTTCCCCTGACTGTAACCCAGCTACTCTTGTCCGGTACCTTTGGTGTGGCTACCTCCCTGTAACTCTTCTCTATGACCCCCTCTGCCTCCCGGATGATCCGAAGTTCATCCAGCTCCAGTACCTTAACACGGTCTCTGAGGAGCTGGAGTTGGGTGCACTTCCCGCAGGTATAGTCAGCGGGGACACCAGTGGTATCCCTCACCACCCACATCCTACAGGAGGAGCATGCAACTGCCCTAGCCTCCATCCCCTCTTACTTTACAAAATTAGCTGCCCCGTGGACCAACTGGACCTCCACCCTCCGACTCTACTTCCAGTCAGCTGTACTCTAAACTCCTGGCTCCCTTCACGCTCTTTGATAAATATAGGAAATGAAATGTAAGGAGCCCCTTACTCCCTCCTCACCTAACTCCCTCAGTCACCAAACTCTCACTGTAGCACTCAAATGCCACAAGCTCAGCACTCCCTCAGTCACCAAACTCTCACTGTAGCACTCAAATGCCACAAGCTCAGCACTCCAGTGCAAACAAAGTCTGCACTGTAACTAGCTCCTATTTATACTGTGACTCTAGCTTCTGAAAACTGGCCTAATGCAATTAACTAATTAACAAGCTCCAGCTGCAAGTAAGTCCAAGTAGAACCTTGTTTAAAGCTGATTCAAAATTCACCTTCTTATAGACCAAACAGCAACTTTTAAGTTAATTAACTAAATAAAAGAAATACTAGACTTTAAATAAAAATGAACCCTTATACTCCCTCAGTCACCAAACTCTCACTGTAGCACTCAAATGCCACAAGCTCAGCACTCAGATATGCGAGGGAGGGAGTACGCGTCGAGCTGCGTGTACCGATTGATGGTCTGACTGTAGTCAATGACCATCCTGTGCTTCTCCCCAGTCTTTACTGCTACCACTTGGGCTCTCCAGGGGCTGTTGCTGGCTTCAATGATGCCTTCCCGCAGAAGCCGTTGGACATCCGACCTGATGAAGGTCCTGTCCTGGATGCTGTACCGTCTGCTCCTGGTGGCGACGGGTTTGCAGTCCGGGGTGAGGTTCGCAAACAGGGAAGGTGAGTCGACCTTAAGGATCGTGAGGCTGCACACGGCGAGGGGGGGTAGGGGTCCGCTGAATTTTAAGGGATAGGACGTAGGGCCGGAAGTTGCTGAACTCTACACCTTGGACAGTGAGGGTCACAATGCAGCACCCCCGGATTTCCATGGAATGGGATCCGGAGGCCAGGGAGATTTTCTGGGTAACGGGGTGTACCGGGAGGGAGCAGCGCCTTACCGTAGTGGGGTGGATGAAGCTCTTTGTGCTCCCGGAGTCACAAATGCAGGTTGCCTCGTGCCCATCGATCTTCACCGTCGTTGTTGCGGTCGCTAGGTTGCTGGGCCGGGACTGGTCCAGGGTGATCGGGGCAATCGCGGAAGATGCTGGGAGGTCCCGGGCTGCTCAGCGGTGGTGGAGACAGCGGCAGGCGATGAACGGCCAGACGAGCTGGAGTCCTGGGGCGCCATCCAAAATGGTCCCGAAGATGTGGCGCCCACAGGGAGCACATGGCGAGGGGCATCAAAGATGGCGGCGCCCACGGGGTGCACATGGCTGGCGATGAGGAAGATGGCGGCGCCCCTGGGTCGCACGTGGGGGGTGCGGGAACACCGGGCCTGGCAAACAGAAACAAAGTGTCCTTTCTTCCCACATCCGTTGCAGGTCGTGCTCCGCGCTGGGCAGCGCTGCCGGGGGTGTTTGTTCTGCCCGCAAAATAGCACTTGGGGCCCCCCAGGGTTGGCTAGCTGCAGCGTGGCGCAGGCCTGCGGTGAGCTGGAGTCGGCAGCTGGTGGGGCCCAGGATGCCCATGAGGGTGCCGTACGGTCGGGGACGTATGACTGGACGTTACGGGAGGCCACTTCTAACGAATTAGTGAGCTGCCTGGTCCCTGCACGATCAAGTGTACCCCCTTCCAGTAGCTGCTGCCGGACGTACGCAGACTTCGTGCCCGTGACGTAAGTGTCTCTAATTAAAAGTTTGGTGTGCTGGACTGCCGAAACTGCCTGGCAGTCACAGTTCCTACCTAGGGTGTGCAGGGCACCCCACAAACCATCCAGAGACTCCCCGGGGAGTTGCTGTCTCTTGGCCAGGAGGTGCCTGCCGTATGGTTGATCGACTGGCCGAACATAATGTCCCTTCAGGAGCTGCATCGCTTCAGAGTAAGTGGCCGCATCCCGGATGAGAGGAAAAATGTCAGGGCTCACCCATGAATAGAGGACTTGGAGCTTCTGCACGTCCGAGGGTTCTTCAGTGGCTGTTCTGAGGTAGCTTTCAAAGCAGGCTAGCCAGTGGTCAAAAGGCAGACGTAGCGTTGGCTGCTTGAGGGCTCAGCTGCAGGCGTTCAGGCTTGAAGCGGAGATCCATCGTTTTAAAAAAAATCTTTGCGCAATAAATTGATGCACCGTCAATTACCACAAAGACGAGAGTAGTGGAATAATCGAGGCTTTATTGAGCAAAGATGTTGTGCCTCCTGTAGCTGGAACCAGAATGGCTGCAGCACCGGCGAGCACACACATTTATACGCTGCCTACTGGGCGGAGCCAGCAGGCAGGGATTTACCAATGTACCTCTACTATACGGGCCTTCCATAATACATGTAATATTACTTAGTGGTGACTACCACAATCCTATTCTCAGACCAGAGGGCAGAGTGTCAGAATAAAGGAGCCAATTTAAGGCTGAAATGAGGAGGAATTTCATCTCTCACAGGGTTGTGAGTCACAGAGAGCTATGGGATCAGAGTCCTTGTAAAGAATCATAGATTGGCCATGCTAAATTGCCCGTAGTGTAAGGTTAATGGGGGGATTGTTGGGTTACGGGGTTACGTGGGTTTAAGTGGGGTGATCATGGCTCGGCACAACATTGAGGGCCGAAGGGCCTGTTCTGTGCTGTACTGTTCTATGTTCTAATTTACAGTGCAGAAGGAGGCCATTCAGTCCATCGAGTCTGCACCGGCTCTTGGAAAGAGCACCCTACCCAAGGTCAACAACTCCACCCTATCCCCATAACCCAGTAACCCCACCCAAACACTAAGGGCAATTTTGGACTCTAAGGGCAATTTATCATGGCCAATCCACCTAATCTGCACATCTTTGGGCTGTGGGAGGAAACCGGAGCACCCGGAGGAAACCCACGCACACACGGGGAGGATGTGCAGACTCCGCACAGACAGTGACCCAAGCCGGAATCGAACCTGGGACCCTGGAGCTGTGAAGCGATTGTGCTATCCACAATGCTACCGTGCTGACCTATATATATATATACATAATATATTGTGTATATTTAAGGCTGAGATAGATCGATTCTGGATCAGTAAGGGAATCAAGGGTTAGGGGGAGAGAGCAGGAGAGTGGTTGCGAGGAATGTCGGATCAGCCGTGATCCTATTGATTGGTGGAGCAGGCTCGAGGGGCCGAATGGCCTACCCGAGTTCCCATTTCTTAAGGACTTATTCACGCCTGCCAGCTGATTGTAACAGAGGCAGCAGGATCGTCACTTAATGGAAAGAAGACCAGCCTCCCCGAACAGGCGCCGGAATGTGGCGACTGGGGGCTTTTCACAGTAACTTCATTTGAAGCCTACTCGTGACAATAAGCGATTTTCATTCATTTTCATTTCAATATATAGTGTTCCTCACATAAAGGACTGTCTTAGTGTTAATTTAAACAATGAGGAACTGCCCATTGGTTTGCTTCATGGTGGGGGAACAGAGCACTTGTGTAACCTTTTTTTTAAATTAAAAAAAAATTATTTTTATTCTCCTCCTTTCACATTTTCTCCCAAATTTACATCCAGTAATAAACAATAATCAGTACCAAATACGTCAATCCCCATATCAATAACAACAATCCCATCCTCCCACCAAACCCCAAACAGCATACCACATGTTGACACAAATAAATGACAAAAAGGAATCAGGAATCACCCATAGTCGCCGTTAACACACACAGTCGCTCTCCCGACAATTCTCCCAATCCCCCCCGCCAATGTTCGATGTAATCCAATTCTCGAAAGTGCATAATGGATAACTCCCATGAATTGTAGAACCCCTCTGTCCTTCCAGGGCTCAGGGGGAGAGGTTGATCTCCATCCCATCAGGATCCGCCTTCGGGCGATCAACGAGGCGAAGGCTACAACATCTGCCTCCGCCCCCGTTTCCAACCCCGGCTGGTCCGACACCCCGAATATGGGCTGGTTTAGCTCACTGGGCTAATCGCTGGCTTTTAAAGCAGACCAAGCAGGCCAGCAGCACGGTTCGATTCCCGTACCAGCCTCCCCGGACAGGCGCCGGAATGTGGCGACTAGGGGCTTTTCACAGTAACTTCATTGAAGCCTACTCGTGACAATAAGCGATTTTCATTTTTCATATGGCTTCCCGAGGGCCTGGGTCCAGTTTCACGGGCACCACTTTAGAGATTACCCTAGAAACCTCCTTCCAGTAATCCTCCAGCTTTGGACAGGACCAAAACATATGAACGTGATTTGCGCCCCCATCCCCCCCCACCCCCCCCAAACCCGCTGCAACGTAAGCTGATGAGTGTAGCCATTAGCTACAAAGTGCGACTAAGAAGACAAGAGAGCACAGACGGACAAAACTGCTGCTTGGCTGCTCAGAGCCAATGATTGTAGACAGAGCCAGGGTGAACTGAAGTGAGAGAGTTCTTCCTCCAACGTGGAAACATTGAGTCAGTGGACCATCGTCCATCATTCACTCCTAAACACTGCGGAACTCCTCGTATGCCTGCCTTCCAGCTTTTGAAACCAACGTTTGCCGTCACCTAATCAGTACTTCCTTATTTACATTGTATTCTCTAATATGTTCAATGAGGAACAGCAGTAATACTTGAAATGAAAATGAAAATCGCTTATTGTCACGAGTAGGCTTCAAATGAAGTTACTGTGAAACGCCCCTAGTCGCCACATTCCGGCGCCTGTTCGGGGAGGCTGGTACGGGAATCGAACCCGTGCTGCTGGCCTGCCTTGGTCTGCTTTAAAAGCCAGCGATTTAGCTCTGTGCTAAACTTGCATTGATATTGCACTTTTAATGTGCAGAGTAAAGTTGCCGTAGTCCCAGATAGCCTAGTGCTGACTGGTGGTGATTTAACCTGAGGGTCACCACACCTCAGACGAGGGGCAAGGTTGAGAAGGCGGGGCCTTCATGGATAGCCTCAACCGGTACGGGGATTGAACCCACGCTGCTGGCCTCGCCATCACCAACCAGCTGTCTAGCCAACTGAGCTAAACCAGCCCCCTGGGTGCAGAGTGCAAACTGGCTATGATCAGTTGTGCTCAATGCCCTGTTTTGATATTGTGAAATCGCTATTCGACAGAGCACATACAAATCAACTCGAACATGCATCAGTACCACCCATTTCATCTCTTTAAAGAAGCATAGCGGCAGAATATCCTTTTTGGATTGGATTGATTTATTGTCACATGCGAGGTACGGTGAAAAGTATTGTTCTGCGTGCAGCTCAAACAGATCATTCCATATATGAAAAGAAAATACATAATAGGGCAAACATAAAATACACAATGTCTTTAAACCTGCAAGAAAACATAAAAGAGAGAGGTTAGTGATAGTGTTAGAGTTAGAATTAAGTTTAAAGAGAATAGTATGGTTATAGATGTAAGAGTAGGATCTGTGTGACAGTTTGCAGAGAGTCGCCATGCTCCGGCGCCATCTTGGAAACACAGATGTGAGCATCGTTGGTTAGGTCAGCATTTAATGCCCATCTCTAGTTGCCCTTGAGAAGGTGGTGGTGAGCTGCCTTCTTGAACCCCTCCACAGTCCATGTGGTGTAGGTACACCCACAGTGCTGTTAGGGAGGGACAGCGACAGTGAAGGAAGCGGCGATATATTTCCAAGTCAGGGTGGTGAGTGACTTGGAGGGGAACCTACAGGTGGTGGGGTTCCCAGGTACCTGCTGTTCTTGTCCTGCTGGATGGTAGAGATTGCGGGTTTGCAATACCGTCACTTCGAGCCTGGACAATTCTGATGCACTGAATTAAAGGCAAAATCCTGCAGACGCTGGCGATCTGAAATCTAAACAGAAAATGCTGGGACAACTCAGCTGATCTGGCAGCGACTGTAGAGAGAGAAACAGAGTTAACGTTTCGAGTCTGTAGGAGTCACTTTCTATTTCTGTCCTTATCCATCCTGACTGGCCTCCCACATTCTAACTTTCAGAAACGTGGTCATTTAAAACTCTGCTGCTCCTGTGTGAATGTGGGAAGGTCCCATTTCCCCCTGTGCTTGTTGACATACGTGACTTCCAGTCAAGCATGGTCTTGGTTTTAAAATTCTCATCCTTGTCTTCAAATCCCTCCACGGCCTTGCCCCTCCCTACTTCTGTAACCTCCTCTCCTCCACAACCCTCCGAGAAAAGTGGGGCTGAGGCTGAGAGGAGATCAGCCATGATCGTAGTGACTGGAGGAGCAGGCTCGATGGGCTGAATGGCCCACCCTTGCTCCTCGTTCTTAGGCTCCCATCATTACACCCTCCTCACCCTTTTGCTTGTGGAACAACCACTTTTGAGAACAGTTGTGAGGGTTTTATAAGATTGTTGCGTTTTAGAATCTTTTGGTTAATTGGATTGTTATAGTGAAACGTAGGCTAAATTTTTGAAAAATGAAAATGAAAATCGCTTATTGTCATGAAGTTACTGTGAAAAGCCCCTAGTCGCCACATTACGGCACCTGTTCGGGGAGGCTGGTTCGGGGAGGCTGGTACGGGAATTGAACCGTGCTGCTGGCCTGTCTTGGTCTGCTTTAAAAGCCAGCGATTTAGCCCAGTGTGCTAAACCAGCCCCTGGAGCCATGTGACATGTGCTGGAACCTGCCGAATTGCAATGCCGGGTGGATGACCTGTTAAAGATTAAAGGACATCTCGGATGGTTGCATTGAGAGCGAGGTGCTTGGTATTTACAATTGGGGACAGTGACAGCTGTTTTTAACTTTACAATAAGTGGTCCATCCAGTCTCCCAAAGTCCCAGAAAGCTGTTGTTGCTATCACGGTGTGAGCAACTGTGCTGCAAATTATCCCTTTACTTCTAAGGTGAAAGAACGTCAAGGTAAAAAGGAACTTATTGTCATTTCTACTTCAATCGGGAGCTCATGTGTCTCCCATTGCCATGAAGAAGATGAGAGAGGAGGAAACAAAGGGGGATTTACCCTTTTGGGGAGCCCTTGCTCTCCCTCTTTGCGGGAGCCCCACCCGCTAGTGACGTGGCGGCCCAGCCCAATGACTTTGAGTCCCACCTCCAGTGACATTGGGAACCCACCCAAATGGCAGCACAGGGGGTGGGGCGGGGAAAGTAGGCCTCAAGCCTTGAGGACCACGCATGCTCCTGGCTACTGCCTCTCTAGCCTGGTGGCCTCTGTTCTTTTTGGCTGGTTGCCCGTTGACCCTCCTTGCCGGGAGATCAAGAAGCATGCTCCCCTTGATGTCCGTTGGTCATTGCCTCTTCCCGCCTCGGTGAAAGCTTTGCAGGCTCAAACTCCAATATCAGGGCAGCAACCTCATTGCTGTCTCAGGCTGCCTGCCAGACCAAATGGCAGAAACCTGGCTGCGTCTTTGCACCTTCACTCAATGAAAGTTCAGAAACTTCACACCAGTTCAGGAGATCCGCGTCTGAACTCTTCCAAATCTGCAAACTGTTTTCCCACTCGAATGGGGAATCCACCATTCAAAGCCCGATGTTGTTCTGTATTGGCTGCTGATAATTTGAATGAGCCTCTGAGCAAATTTGGAGCTGCCAAGTCTCTGATTGGAGTTCCCAAGAAGTTCCCACCACAACAGTCGCCTCTCCGTGTGCCCCCTCCCACCCCCAGGGCCACGGCCCCACGCTGCAGCGATGTGTATTTCATTGAACCTCCACCTGTGAGAGGAAATAATTTTGAGGTCAAGTTACAGACTTTCCTATAAACCCAGATAGAAAACAAGTAATGTTCGCGCCATACAAATGTCGGGTGATGGCCATTTCCAACAAGAACACATCTAACCTTCGCCCCTTGACATTCAATGGCATTACTATCGCTGAATCCCCCCACTAACAACATCCGATGGCTGCCAAAGCAGGTGAAAGGTGAAGTACCCTGCGACCAGTAACTCACCTCCTGACCCCCCCAAAGCCTGTCCACCATCTACAAGGCACAAGTCAGGAGTGTAATGGAATACTCTCCACTTGCCTGGATGAGTGCAGCTCCAACAACACTCAACAAGCTCAACGCCATCCAGGACAAAGCCCCGCTTGATTGTTCCTCCTTCCACAAACATTCAAACCCTCCACCATCGACACACAGTGGCAGCCGTGTGTACCATCTACAAGATACACTGCACTAACTCACCAAGGTTCCTTAGACAGCACCTTCCAAACCCACCACCACTACCATCTAGAACAGGGTGGGCAAACTTTTCCGTGCAAGGGCCACATTCAGAAATTCACAATTTTCAAGGGCCGCATAGTATATTAAGTAAAATAATTACTTCACCCGGTTATGATTCTGGGCGCCTCATATAGAACATAGAACAGTACAGCACAGAACAGGCCCTTCAGCCCTCGATGTTGTGCCGAGCAATGATCACCCTACTCAAGTCAACGTATCCACCCTATACCCGTAACCCAACAGCCACCCCCCCCCCCCATTAACCTTAAAAAAAATTAAATTAAAAAAAAATGTTTTTTTTTTTAATGACTTGGTGGGCCGCATAAAGACCTTCGGCGGGCCGCATGAGGCCCGTGGGCCGTAGTTTGCCCACCCCTGATCTAGAAGGACAGGAGCTGCAGATACCTGGGAACCCCACCACCTGGAGGTTCCTCTCCAAGTCACTCGCCACCCTGACTTGGGAATATATCGGCCGTTCCTTCACTGTCACTGGGGCAACATCCTGGAACTCCCTCCCTAACAGCACTGTGGGTGTACCTACACCTCAGGGTCTGCAGCGGTTCAAGAAGGCAGCTCACCCCCACCTTCTGAAGGGCAACTCGGGACGGGCAATAAACGCTGACCTAACCAACGACGCACCCATCCTGCAAAAATGTATTTTAAAAGCAGTTTCAGGTTTTGCCTGATGTGGTTTGCAGCCAGCTCAGAGAAAAGGAGAGAGTAAGAAATAGAGTCTACACTGCGAGCAGGGAAAATGCTGACTTCAGCATTCGCCACACAGAATGTGGGAAAGAGCTCACTCTCAGTTTGAAAACTGACTTTGTGAAGAGCTGAAAGGACTGAACATTTTCCTAGCTGAGAGCCAGGAGAGCTCCCCAGGATAACCCTCCGAGTGAGGGAATGATCAGAGATTGCAATTGATTTGATTTATTGTCACGTGCAGCGATTTACAGTGAAAAGTACTGTTTTGCGTACAATCCATACAAATCGTTCCAGAAATGAAAAACATAGGACATACAGAGTGTAGTACTACTCAGTAGAGAAGATACGTGAAGAGATCAGTTCAGCCGATTAACCAGATTCTCATGGTTAGGTTTCTGCCTGTGTGCCGGGAGAAGGTGCCTTATGGTCCGATTTTCTAAAGTGCGATTGGGGGATGGAACCATAGGCGCCCTTGATATTTGAATAGCAGTGGTCAAGGGTGTTGGCTCCCCTGGTGGGGCAGATGTGTTGGTGGAATTTTGGCAGTACACTCTTGGGATTGGCCTGGTTAAACTCCACGGCCACAATGAACAAGCCTCTGGGTGTTCTGTTTCACTGTTATTTATAGTGGTGTACAATTTGTCAAGTGCCTGCTTCACTTCTGCCTGGGGTGGGATGTAGACCGCCTTGATAATGGCTGAAGTGAATCCCGTGGAAGGTAGTATGGGCGACACTTCACAGTCAGGTATTCCAGGTCCGGGGAGCAGTCGTTCGCCAGGGTCGCTGCATCCAGGAGAAGTTGATGAGGAGGCAAACCCCTCCATGTTGCTCGTTCTGGTGAGTGTGCTTTTACACTCAATTGGCTCTGTTTTATACCTTAGCTCTAGAGTAGCCAGGTATCCTTATGATACCGCCACGAGGTTCAAGTTCAAGTTCAGATCAATGACTCAATACACCAGTTAGTAAGGTTCAATCAAACACATTTATTATTATACAGTAAATCGATACTCATGCAACTAATACTAGCGGACTAAACTATTCCTACCACTATAAGCCAATACTTATCTTCGATAAGGGAACCCACTGGATCAGGGAACAATGGCCTCTTGTTCTGTCCTGAGACTGCAGGCTTCCCAGTCGGTACGGGCTAAGGGGTCAGGAGTGTCTATTCTCGTAGCGAGCGTTGGTTGGACACTTACTTGTTGGTGTAGCTGTTGGCCAGGCCTCTCCTTCTCGCGGTCAAGTTCTTAGAGAACTGCTGCAAAGGTGTTCTGCTGGGAGGGCCGGCTAAGAGAGCGAGCTGGACTTGGGATCTGTCCTTTATAGGTCACGGGCTTCGCGCCCATCTGGGCGGACCCTGTACCTGCTTGCAATCGATTGGACCTCATACCAATCGATTGGTTTGAATTCCCCAATACTGGGGCTGTTTACCGATCGCTGGGTCGATTCTTGGGGCTGTTTGTAACTTATTGTTTCAGACTCCCGTTGGCGCCGGGAAGTCTGACCTGCCATAGAATGTCCCAATTGTAGCTAATCGTTGTATCCATTGTTCCCGGGGATCGCTTCATTAATATGCAAACTGCTGGTTTCGGTGCTGTCTGCTTTCTTTGCAGCCAGAATACACATGAACTTCTGCAAACTGCTTGTCTCTTTATAATTGTCCAGTTTTCCCTGCAACCTTTGTAAATCGCCACTTTGGGTCAGGAAGTGGCCAACTTCGGTGGCTACACTCCACCCTTCACTTTGCTTGGTGGCGCTGTGCGGTCCAACTGCTGTAGTGTGAAGCTGTCAGAATCATAGAATTAGGACAGAAGGAGGCCATTCGGCCCATCGAGTCTACACCAGCCCCAGAAAGACCACCTGACCTCAGCCCACGCCTCCACCCTATCCCCGTGACCCAGTAACCCACCTAGCCTTTTGGACACTACGGGGCAGTTTTAGCGTCACCAATCCACCTAACCCGCTCATCCTTGGGACTTGTGGGAGGAAACCGGGGCACCCGGAGGAAACCAGGTGCATACATGGGGAGGACGTGCAGACTCCACACAGACAGTGACCCAAGCCTGGAATTGAACCCGGGTCTCTGGTGCTGTGAAAAGCCAACTGTGCTAACCGCTGTGCCACCATGCCGTCCAGGTTGTGTGGCAGAGTCCGGTGAGGCAGATGTGAGCCATGTCTCTCCGTGACAAGGAGCACACAGGGATGAGAAGCAATCGGCTGGGAAGGGTAAAAGCAGCTGGGATCGATGGCGAGGCGTCTGCTACACTGAGCTGCGATGCTGCAGAGCGTGTGACGTGTGAGAAGTCAAAAGGAATCCTTTGTTACCGCAGTTTAAATTGGTAGTTGCTGACAAAGATAAAAAGATGACATTTCTATTTCAGAAATCCAGCAGTACCGAGGCTCTGAAAGGATGTAGATTGAGCCAGATTGGGGAGATGGTCAGTGCTGCAGTGAAGGCAGCCATGGGGAGATGTTGCAGAGAGCTGCCTGAAGGAGCTGCCACTGACTGACACCCCCCACCCAGGGCAGGACGAAAGCCCCAGGCTGGGGGCAGGAGGGGAGCCCCAGGCTGGGGGCAGGAGGGAAGGCCCAGGCTGGGGGCAGGAGGGAAGCCCCAGGCTGGGGGCAGTAGGGAAGGCCCAGGCTGGGGGCAGGAGGGGAGCCCCAGTCTGGGGGCAGGAGGGAAGGCCCAGGCTGGGGGCAGGAGGGAAGGCCCAGGCTGGGGGCAGGAGGGAAGGCCCAGGCTGGGGGCAGGAGGGGAGCCCCAGGCTGGGGGCAGGAGGGAAGGCCCAGGCTGGGGGCAGGAGGCAGGAGGGAAGGCCCAGGCTGGGGGCAGGAGGGAAGGCCCAGGCTGGGGGCAGGAGGGAAGGCCCAGGCTGGGGGCAGGAGGGGAGCCCCAGGCTGGGGGCCGGAGGGGAGGCCCAGGCTGGGGGCTGGAGGCAGGGGGAAGGAGGGAAGCCCCAGGCTGGGGGCAGGAGGCAGGAGGGGAGCCCCAGGCTGGGGGCCGGAGGGGAGCCCCAGGCTGGGGGCAGGAGGCAGGAGGGAAGCCCCAGGCTGGGGGCAGGAGGGAAGCCCCAGGCTGGGGGCAGGAGGGGAGGCCCAGGCTGGGGACAGGAGGGGAGGCCCAGGCTGGGGACAGGAGGGGAGGCCCAGGCTGGGGCAGGAGGGGAGGCCCAGGCTGGGGGCAGGAGGGGAGGCCCAGGCTGGGGGCAGGAGGGGAGGCCCAGGCTGGGGGCAGGAGGGGAGGCCCAGGCTGGGGGCAGGAGGGGAGCCCCAGGCTGGGGGCAGGAGGGAAGCCCCAGGCTGGGGGCTGGGGGCAGGGGGAAGGAGGGAAGCCCCAGGCTGGGGGCAGGAGGCAGGAGGGGAGCCCCAGGCTGGGGGCAGGAGGGAAGCCCCAGGCTGGGGGCAGGAGGGAAGGCTCAGGCTGGGGGCAGGAGGGGAGCCCCAGGCTGGGGGCAGGAGGGGAGCCCCAGGCTGGGGGCAGGAGGGAAGCCCCAGACTGGGGGCAGGAGGGGAGCCCCAGGCTGGGGGCAGGAGGCAGGAGGGGAGCCCCAGGCTGGGGGCAGGAGGGAAGCCCCAGACTGGGGGCAGGAGGGGAGCCCCAGGCTGGGGGCAGGAGGGAAGCCCCAGGCTCGGGGCAGGAGGGAAGGCCCAGGCTGGGGGCAGGAGGCAGGAGGGGAACCCCAGGCTGGGGGCAGGAGGGAAGGCCCAGGCTGGGGGCAGGAGGCAGGAGGGGAGCTCCAGGCTGGGGGCAGGAGGGAAGGGAAGCCCCAGGCTGGGGTAGGAGGGACGGTCCAGGCTGGGGGCAGGAGGGACGGTCCAGGCTGGGGGCAGGAGGGAAGCCCAAGCTGGGGGCAGGAGGGAAGCCCCAGGCTGGGGGCAGGAGGGAAGCCCCAGGCTGGGGGCAGGAGAGGGGAGCCCCAGGCTGGGGGCTGGGGGCAGGAGGGAAGCCCAAGCTGGGGCAGGAGGGGAGGCCCAGGCTGGGGGCAGGAGGGGAGCCCCAGGCTGGGGGCAGGAGGGGAGCCCCAGGCTGGGGGCTGGGGGCAGGAGGGAAGCCCAAGCTGGGGGCAGGAGGGGAGCCCCAGGCTGGGGGCAGGAGGGAAGCCCCAGGCTGGGGGCAGGAGGGAAGCCCCAGGCTGGGGGCAGGAGGGAAGCCCCAGGCTGGGGGGCAGGAGGGGAGCCCCAGGCTGGGAGCCGGAACCTGTGTGCGGGGCCGGAACCTGTGTGCGGGGCCGGAACCTGTGTGCGGAGCCGGAACCTGTGTGCGGGGCCGGGGTTTCCGCCCGGACGCGGGGCCGGTGACGCGGGTACCAGCGGGACGGGGTCACGGCTGAAGCGGTCCCCCCGGTGGGGCGATGGCAGCGATGGCGGCGCGGGGCCCGGCCCCTCCGCAGCTGACGGTGCTGATGTCGTGCCGGGTGCGGGAGGAGGCGGCCGGAGGGCCCGGCGGCGGCCAGGGGGCGGCTGTCCGCCTGCAGCTCAGCATGGAGCGGCCCGGGGAGTTCCGGCTGGCAGCCCGCCTGACAGAGCCCGTCCCCGGCAGGAGCCCGGTGAGAGCGCGGGGCCCGGGGCCCTCAGGGAGCTCCCACTGACCCACTGCACTGCCCCTCAGCCCGGGGCCCACAGGGAGCTCCCACTGACCCACTGCACTGACCCTCAGCCCGGGGCCCGGGGCCCTCAGGGAGCTCCCACTGACCCACTGCACTGCCCCTCAGCCCGGGGCCCTCAGGGAGCTCCCACTGACCCTCAGCCCGGGGCCCGCAGGGAGCTCCCACTGACCCCGACCCACTGCACTGACCCTCAGCCTGGGGCCCTCAGGGAGCTCCCACTGACCCTCCGACCCACTGCACTGACCCTCCGACCCACTGCACTGCCCCTCAGCCCGGGGCCCACAGGGAGCTCCCACTGACCCTCCGACCCACTGCACTGACCCTCCGACCCACTGCACTGCCCCTCAGCCCGGGGCCCACAGGGAGCTCCCACTGACCCTCCGACCCACTGCACTGACCCTCCGACCCACTGCACTGCCCCTCAGCCCGGGGCCCACAGGGAGCTCCCACTGACCCACTGCACTGACCCTCAGCCCGGGGCCCGGGTCCCTCCCAGCACCCAGTCCCCACCAGCACCCAGTCCCCACCCAGTCCCTCCCAGCACCCAGTCCCCTCCCAGCACCCAGTCCCCTCCCAGCACCCAGTCCCCACCAGCACCCAGTCCCTCCCAGCACCCAGTCCCCTCCCAGCACCCAGTCCCCACCAGCACCCAGTCCCTCCCAGCACCCAGTCCCCACCAGCACCCAGTCTCTCCCAGCACCCAGTCTCTCCCAGCACCCAGTCCCCACCCAGCACCCAGTCCCCACCCAGCACCCAGTCCCCACCCAGCACCCAGTCCCCACCCAGTCTCTCCCAGCACCCAGTCTCTCCCAGCACCCAGTCCCCACCCAGCACCCAGTCCCCACCCAGCACCCAGTCCCCACCCAGTCTCTCCCAGCACCCAGTCTCTCCCAGCACCCAGTCCCCACCCAGTCCCACCCAGCACCCAGTCTCTCCCAGCACCCAGTCCCCACCACCCAGCACTGACCCACTGCACTGCTCCTCAGCCCGGGGCCCTCAGGGAGCTCCAACTGCACTGCCCCTCAGCCCGGGGCCCACAGGGAGCTCCCACTGACCCTCTGACCCACTGCACTGCCCCTCAGCCCGGGGCCCACAGGGAGCTCCCACTGACCCTCTGACCCACTGCACTGCCCCTCAGCCCGGGGCCCACAGGGAACTCCCACTGACCCTCTGACCCACTGCACTGACCCTCAGCCCGGGGCCCACAGGGAACTCCCACTGACCCTCTGACCCACTGCACTGACCCTCAGCCCGGGGCCCTCAGGGAACTCCCACTGACCCTCCGACCCACTGCACTGACCCACTGCACTGCCCCTCAGCCCGGGGCCCACAGGGAGCTCCCACTGACCCTCCGACCCACTGCACTGACCCTCAGCCCGGGGCCCACAGGGAGCTCCCACTGACCCTCTGACCCACTGCACTGACCCTCAGTCCGGGGCCCGGGGCCCTCAGGGAGCTCCCACTGACCCTCAGCCCGGGGCCCACAGGGAGCTCCCACTGACCCTCTGACCCACTGCACTGACCCTCAGCCCGGGGCCCTCAGGGAGCTCCCACTGATCCTCTGACCCACTGCACTGACCCTCAGCCCGGGGCCCACAGGGAGCTCCCACTGACCCTCCGACCCACTGCACTGCCCCTCAGCCCGGGGCCCTCAGGGAGCTCCCACTGACCCTCTGACCCACTGCACTGACCCTCAGCCCGGGGCCCTCAGGGAGCTCCCACTGACCCTCTGCCCGGGGCCCACAGGGAGCTCCCACTGACCCTCTGACCCACTGCACTGACCCTCAGCCCGGGGCCCTCAGGGAGCTCCCACTGACCCACTGCACTGCCCCTCAGCCCGGGGCCCACAGGGAGCTCCCACTGACCCACTGCACTGCCCCTCAGCCCGGGGCCCTCAGGGAGCTCCCACTGACCCTCAGCCCGGGGCCCTCAGGGAGCTCCAACTGACCCTCCGACCCACTGCACTGCCCCTCAGCCCGGGGCCCACAGGGAGCTCCCACTGACCCTCAGCCCGGGGCCCACAGGGAGCTCCCACTGACCCTCTGACCCACTGCACTGACCCTCAGCCCGGGGCCCGGGTCCCTCCCAGCACCCAGTCCCCTCCCAGCACCCAGTCCCCTCCCAGCACCCAGTCCCCTCCCAGCACCCAGTCCCCTCCCAGCACCCAGTCCCCTCCCAGCACCCAGTCCCCTCCCAGCACCCAGTCCCCTCCCAGCACCCAGTCCCCTCCCAGCACCCAGTCCCCACCACCCAGCACTGACCCACTGCACTGCCCCTCAGCCCGGGGCCCACAGGGAGCTCCCTCTGACCCTCCGACCCACTGCACTGACCCTCAGCCCGGGGCCCGGGGCCCTCCCAGCACCCAGTCCCCTCCCAGCACCCAGTCCCCTCCCAGCACCCAGTCCCCTCCCAGCACCCAGTCCCCTCCCAGCACCCAGTCCCCTCCCAGCACCCAGTCCCCTCCCAGCACCCAGTCCCCTCCCAGCACCCAGTCCCCTCCCAGCACCCAGTCCCCACCACCCAGCACTGACCCACTGCACTGCCCCTCAACCCGGGGCCCACAGGGAGCTCCCACTGACCCTCCGACCCACTGCACTGACCCTCAGCCCGGGGCCCACAAGGAGCTCCCACTGACCCTCCGACCCACTGACCCTCCGACCCTCCGACCCACTGACCCTCCGACCCACTGCACTGACCCTCAGCCCGGGGCCCGTGTCCCTCCCAGCACCCAGTCCCCACCACCCAGCACTGACCCACTGCACTGCCCCTCAGCCCGGGGCCCTCAGGGAGCTCCCACTGACCCTCCGACCCACTGCACTGACCCTCAGCCCGGGCCCTCAGGGAGCTCCCACTGACCCTCCGACCCACTGCACTGACCCTCAGCCCGGGGCCCGGGTCCCTCCCAGCACCCAGTCCCCTCCCAGCACCCAGTCCCCTCCCAGCACCCAGTCCCCTCCCAGCACCCAGTCCCCTCCCAGCACCCAGTCCCCTCCCAGCACCCAGTCCCCTCCCAGCACCCAGTCCCCACCACCCAGCACTGACCCACTGCACTGCCCCTCAGCCCGGGGCCCACAGGGAGCTCCCACTGACCCACTGCACTGACCCTCAGCCCGGGGCCCTCAGGGAGCTCCCACTGCACTGACCCTCAGCCCGGGGCCCACCCAGCACCCTGCCCCCTGCCCCCAGCACCCTGCCCCCAGCACCCTGCCCCGTCCCCACCCAGCATCCTGCCCCGTCCCCACCCAGCACCCTGCCCCCAGCACCCTGCCCCCGGCACCCTGCCCCCGTCCCCACCCAGCACCCTGCCCCGTCCCCACCCAGCACCCTGCCCCGTCCCCACCCAGCACCCTGCACCGTTCCCACCCAGCACCCTGCACCGTCCCCACCCAGCACCCTGCACCGTCCCCACCCAGCACCCTGCACCGTCCCCACAGAGTCGGAGGGGCAGTACGGAGGGAGCGCTGTGCTGTCGGAGGGGCAGTACGGAGGGAGCCCTGTGCTGTCGGAGGGTCAGTACGGAGGGAGCTGAGTGCAGTCGGAGGGACAGTACGGAGGGAGCGCTGTGCTGTCGGAGGGTCAGTAAGGAGGGAGCGCGGTGCTGTCGGAGGGTCAGTACGGAGGGTGTGCTGTGCTGTCGGAGGGTCTGTACGGAGGGAGCCCCGTGCTGTCGGAGGTCAGTACGGAGGGAGTGCTGTGCTGTCGGAGAGGCAATACGGAGGGAGCGCTGTGCTGTCGGAGGGTCAGTACGGAGGGAGCCCCGTGCTGTCGGAGGGTCAGTACGGAGGGAGCCCCGTGCTGTCGGAGGGTCAGTGTGGAGGGAGCGCTGTGCTGTCGGAGGGTCAGTACGGAGGGAGCGCTGTGCTGTCGGAGGGTCAGTGCGGAGGGAGCGCTGTGCTGTCGGAGGGTCAGTACGGAGGGAGCGCTGTGCTGTCAGAGGGTCAGCACGTAGGGAGCGCGGTGCTGTCGGAGGGTCAGTACGGAGGGAGTGCTGTGCTGTCGGAGGGTCAGTACGGAGGGAGCCCCGTGCTGTCGGAGGGGCAGTACGGAGGGAGCGCTGTGCTGTCGGAGGGTCAGTACGGAGGGAGCCCCGTGCTGTCGGAGGGTCAGTACGGAGGGAGTGCTGTGCTGTCGGAGGGGCAGTACGGAGGGCGCGCGGTGCTGTCAGAGGGTCGGTACGGAGGGAGTACTGTGCTGTCGGAGGGTCAGTACGGAGGGAGCGCTGTGCTGTCGGAGGGTCAGTACGGAGGGAGCGCTGTGCTGTCGGAGGGTCAGTACGGAGGGAGCCCCGTGCTGTTGGAGGGAGCCCCGTGCTGTCGGAGGGGCAGTACGGAGGGAGCGCTGTGCTGTCGGAGGGTCAGTACGGAGGGAGCGCTGTGCTGTCGGAGGGTCCGTACGGAGGGAGTGCTGTGCTGTCGGAGGGGCAGTACGGAGGGAGCGCTGTGCTGTCGGAGGGTCAGTACGGAGGGAGTGCTGTGCTGTCGGAGGGTCAGTACGGAGGGAGCGCTGTGCTGTCGGAGGGTCAGTACGGAGGGAGCCCCGTGCTGTCGGAGGGTCAGTACGGAGGGAGCGCTATGCTGTCGGAGGGTCAGTACGGAGGGAGTGCTGTGCTGTCGGAGGGGCAGTACGGAGGGAGCGCTGTGCTGTCGGAGGGTCAGTACGGAGGGAGCGCTGTGCTGTCGGAGGGAGCCCCGTGCTGTCGGAGGGGCAGTAGGAGGGAGCGCGGTGCTGTCGGAGGGTCAGTACGGAGGGAGCCCCGTGCTGTCGGAGGGTCAGTATGGAGGGAGCCCCGTGCTGTCGGAGGGGCAGTACGGAGGGAGCCCCGTGCTGTCGGAGGGTCAGTACGGAGGGAGCCCCGTGCTGTCGGAGGGGCAGTACGGAGGGAGCCCCGTGCTGTCGGAGGGTCAGTACGGAGGGAGCGCTGTGCTGTCGGAGGGTCAGTACGGAGGGAGCGCTGTGCTGTCGAGTGTCAGTACGGAGGGAGCGCTGTGCTGTCGGAGGGGCAGTACGGAGGGAGCCCCGTGCTGTCGGAGGGTCAGTACGGAGGGAGCGCTGTGCTGTCGGAGGGTCAGTACGGAGGGAGCGCTGTGCTGTCGGAGTGTCAGTACGGAGGGAGCGCTGTGCTGTCGGAGGGTCAGTACGGAGGGAGCGCTGTGCTGTCGGAGGGTCAGCACGGAGGGAGCCCCGTGCTGTCGGAGGGTCCGTACGGAGGGAGCGCTGTGCTGTCGGAGGGTCAGCACGGAGGGAGCCCCGTGCTGTCGGACGGTCAGTAAGGAGGGAGCCCCGTGTGTCGTAGGGAGCCCCGTGCTGTTGGAGGGTCAGTACGGAGGGAGTGCTGTGCTGTCGGACGGTCAGTAAGGAGGGAGCGCTGTGCTGTCGGAGGGTCAGCAGGGAGGGAGCCCCGTGTGTCGTAGGGAGCCACGTGCTGTCGGAGGGTCAGTACGGAGGGAGTGCTGTGCTGTCGGAGGGTCAGTACGGAGGGAGTGCTGTGCTGTCGGAGGGGCAGTACGGAGGGAGTGCTGTGCTGTCGGAGGGTCAGTACGGAGGGTGTGCTGTGCTGTCGGAGGGTCAGTACGGAGGGAGTGCTGTGCTGTCGGAGGGTCAGTACGGAGGGAGCGCTGTGCTGTCGGAGGGGCAGTACGGAGGGAGCGCTGTGCAGTCGGAGGGTCAGTACGGAGGGAGCGCTGTGCTGTTGGAGGGGCAGTACGGAGGGAGCGCTGTGCTGTCGGAGGGTCAGTACGGAGGGAGTGTTGTGCTGTCGGAGGGTCAGTACGGAGGGAGCTCCGTGCTGTCGGAGGGTCAGTACGGAGGGAGCGCTGTGCTGTCGGAGGGTCAGTACGGAGGGAGCGCTGTGCTGTCGGAGGGTCAGTACGGAGGGAGCGCTGTGCTGTCGGAGGGTCAGTACGGAGGGAGCGCTGTGCTGTCGGAGGGTCAGTACGGAGGGAGCCCCGTGCTGTCGGAGGGTCAGTACGGAGGGAGCCCTGTGCTGTCGGAGGGGCAGTACGGAGGGAGCCCCGTGCTGTCGGAGGGTCAGTACGGAGGGAGCCCTGTGCTGTCGGAGGGGCAGTACGGAGGGAGCGCGGTGCTGTCGGAGGGTCAGTACGGAGGGTGTGCTGTGCTGTCGGAGGGAGCCCCGTGCTGTCGGAGGGGCAGTACGGAGGGAGCGCGGTGCTGTCGGAGGGGCAGTACGGAGGGAGCGCGGTGCTGTCGGAGGGGCAGTACGGAGGGAGCGCGGTGCTGTCGGAGGGGCAGTACGGAGGGAGTGCTGTGCTGTCGGAGGGTCAGTACAGAGGGAGCCCCGTGCTGTCGGAGGGGCAGTACGGAGGAAGCGCGGTGCTGTCAGAGGGTCAGTACGGAGGGAGTGCTGTGCTGTCGGAGGGGCAGTACGGAGGGAGCCCCGTGCTGTCGGAGGGTCCGTACGGAGGGAGTGTTGTGCTGTCGGAGGGTCAGTACGGAGGGAGCGCTGTGCTGTCGGAGGGTCAGTACGGAGGGAGCGCTGTGCTGTGGGAGGGAGCCCCGTGCTGTCGGAGGGGCAGTACGGAGGGAGCCCCGTGCTGTCGGAGGGGCATTACGGAGGGAGCGCTGTGCTGTGGGAGGGAGCCCCGTGCTGTCGGAGGGGCAGTACGGAGGGAGCGCTTTGCTGTCGGAGGGAGCCCCGTGCTGTCGGAGGGTCAGTACGGAGGGAGCCCCGTGCTGTCGGAGGGGCAGTACGGAGGGAGTGCTGTGCTGTCGGAGGGAGCCCCGTGCTGTCGGAGGGGCAGTCGGTATCAGATCTCTTTGTTGAATTGACACCCAGCTCTCGTCCCCACCCTCTTGCCCCTAGCTGAACCTGTTCTCACTTTGATCCCTCAAAGTAGAAATTGTTGCTTTGACCACCGCTTGGAAGGAGTGCCAAGTGATTCATTTGTTTCTTTTTCAACTTGGCATGGTGTATTCGCTACTCACGATGGATGGGGTTCCCTCTACATTGGGGGAGACCATAGAATAGAACCATAGAATCCCTACAGTGTAGAAGGAGGCCGTTCGGCCATCGACTCTGCACCGTCCCCTTGACCCGAACCTTCCGCCCCCGAACTTGTGGGAGGAAACCCACGCAGACATGGGGAGAATGTGCAGACTCGGCACAGACAGTGACCGAAGGCTGGAATTGAACCTGGGACCCTGAAGCTGTGAGGCAGCAGGCCTGACCACCGTGCCACACAACACTGGTTGGGTGAGAGCTTTGCAGAACAACTCCATTTAATCCACGGACCTTTGCTCCCCAGTCATTCTAATCTCTGACTGACCTTTCAGTTCCTCTGCTGCTGTTTGGGTGAAGTTCAATGTGAGAAAGGGAACAACACTTTCTCTTTTGATTCAGCACTTTAAACAACATCAAGTTGATCGATTTTAGATTACAACCACTGCTTATAGTTTTTTTGTTCCATCTTGGTGATGAATCTGCTATTCCCATTACACCTTTGGGGCAGCACGGTAGCATTGTGGATAGCACAATTGCTGCACAGCTCCAGGGTCCCAGGTTCAATTCCGGCTTGGGTCACTGTCTGTGCGGAGTCTGCACATCCTCCCCGTGTCTGCGTGGGTTTCCTCCGGGTGCTCCGGTTTCCTCCCACAGTCCAAAGATGTGCAGGTTAGGTGGATTTGGCCGTGATAAATTGCCCTTAGTGTCCAAAATTGCCCTTAGTGTTGGGTGGGGTTACTGGGTTATGGCGATAGGGTGGAGTTGTTGACCTTGGGTTGGGTGCTCTTTCCAAGAGCCGGTGCAGACTCGATGGGCCGAATGGCCTCCTTCTGCACTGTACATTCTATGAATCTTCTATGAACCTACCTCCTCGAGATCCACCAGTTGCTTCTTGTCCCAGGAATATCTCCTTTACCGTGCACCCTTTGATCATTCAATTATTTCTGCTTTCTACCCACGACAGCAGATCCAGCTGTTCAAAACAGAACATCCAGGAGGCACTGTGGCCCATCGGGAGCAGAGTAATTGTATTCGACCACAAGCTGTAACCTCATTCCCCAACGTACCCCTCTCATTACCATTGCCACCAAGCCAGGGGACCAGCCTGGGTTCAATGAAGAGTGCGGGAGGGCATGCCAGGAGCAACATCAGGCATACTGACAAATGAGGTGGCAACCTGGTGAAGCTACAACACAGGCCGACTTGAATGTCAAACACTGGAGCAGCAAACAATAGAGAGCAAAATTATTCCAAAGCAACGGATTTAATCTATGCAGTCCCAGCACAACCAGTGTGAATGGCGGCGGACAATTAAACAACTCACGGAAGAAGGCACCACAGCAACCCTCTGACAGTGCGGTACTCCCTCAGTACTGACCCTCTGACAGTGCAGCACTCCCTCAATACTGACCCTCTGACAGTGTAGCACTCCCTCAGTACTCACCATCTGACAGTGCAGCACTCCCTCAGTACTGACCCTCTGACAGTGCGGCACTCCCTCAGTACTGACCCTGAGACAGTGCGGCACTCCCTCAGTACTGACCCTCTGACAGTGCGGCACTCCCTCAGTACTGACCCTCTGACAGTGCGGCACTCCCTCAGTACTGACCCTCTGACAGTGCAGCACTCCCTCAGTACTGACCCTCTGACAGTGCGGCGCTCCCTCAGTACTGACCCTCTGACAGTGCGGCGCTCCCTCAGTACTGACCCTCTGACAGTGCGGCACTCCCTCAGTACTGACCCTCTGACAGTGCAGCACTCCCTCAATACTGACCCTCTGACAGTGCAGCACTCCCTCAGTACTGACCCTCTGACAGTGCAGCACTCCCTCAGTACTGACCCTCTGACAGTGCGGCACTCCCTCAGTACTGACCCTCTGACAGTGCGGCACTTCCTCAATACTGACCCTCTGACAGTGCAGCACTCCCTCAGTACTGACCCTCTGACACTGCAGCACTCCCTCAGTACTGACCCTCTGACAGTGCAGCACTCCCTCAGTACTGACCCTCTGACAGTGCAGCACTCCCTCAGTACTGACCCTCTGACAGTGCGGCACTCCCTCAGTACTGACCCTCTGACAGTGCAGCACTCCCTCAGTACTGACCGTCTGACAGTGCGGCACTCCCTCAGTACTGACCCTCTGACAGTGCAGCGCTCCCTTAGTACTGACCCTCTGGCCTCCATGACCATAAGACGTCAGAGTAGAAGTAAGGCATTCAGCCCATTGAGCTTGCTCCGTATGCCATCCAATGAGATCATGGCTGATTTGATATAATCCTCAACTCCACTTTCCCTCCTTAAACACGTAACCCTCTATTTCCTCACTGATTAAAGATCTGTTTCCATCCATCTTGAACATACTTAATGACCCAGCCGATTCACTGCCCTCTGAGGGAAGAAATTGCTCCTTACCTCTTCTTAAATGGGCGACCCCTTACTCTGAAATTCTGCCCCCTTTTTCAGAATAATCTTTATTGTCACAGGTAGGCTTACATTAACACTGCAATGAAGTTACTGTGAAAATCCCCTAGTTGCCACACTCTGGCACCTGTTCGGTACACAGGGGGAGAATTCAGAATGTCCATTTCACCTAACAGCATGTCCCGGAGGAAACCCATGCAGACTCCGCACAGACAGTCTCCCAAGCCGGGAATTGAACCTTGGACCCTGGAGCTGTGAAGCAACTGTGCTGACCACTGTGCTACCTTGCCACCCTGGTCCTAGACTACCCCACAAGTGGAAACATCCTGTCTCCATCTGCCCTGTCAAGTCCCCAGAGACTCCTATATGTCTCCGTAAGGTCGCCTCATTCTTCTCAACTCCAATGAGCACAGGCCCGGCCTACTCAACTCGTAAGAAAACCCCTCCACATCCGGGATCAACCCAGTGAGCCTTCTCTCGACTGCCTCCAATGCCAGTATATCCTTCCTTGGATCAGGAGATCTAAACCGCCCAGAATATACCAAGTGTGATCTAACGAGTGCCTGGTATGGTTTTTGCAGGACTTCCCTATTTTTACACTCCATTCCCTTTGAAATACAGGCCAACATTCTATTTGGCTTCCCAATTACTTGCTGAACTTGCAGGCTGGATTTTTGTGACGCGAGGACTCCTGCATCCCTCTGTACTTCAGCTTTCCACAGTCTTTCTCCATTTGAATAATATTCAACCGGGCAGCACGGTAGCATGGTGGTTAGCATAAATGCTTCACAGCTCCAGGGTCCCAGGTTTGATTCCCGGCTGGGTCACTGTCTGTGCAGAGTCTGCATGTCCTCCCCGTGTGTGCGTGGGTTTCCTCCGGGTGCTCCGGTTTCCTCCCACAGTCCAAAGATGTGCGGGTTAGGTGGATTGGCCATGCTAAATTGCCCGTAGTGTCCTATAAAGTAAGGTTAAGGGTTATTGGGTTACGGGTATAGGGTGGATACGTGGGTTTGAGTAGGGTGATCATGGCTCGGCACAACATCGAGGGCCGAAGGGCCTGTTCTGTGCTATACTGTTCTATGTTCTATTCTGCTCCTTTATTCTTCCTACCAAATGCATCACTTCACATTTTCCTGCAGTATATTCCGTCCGCCAGGATTTTGCCCACTCACCCAACCTGTCTCTGTCGACTCTGTCACCCTCACCATTTTTGTGTCATCCACAGACTTGGCAACAATACATTCACTTCCCTGGTCCAAGTCGTAAATAATTGTGGCCCCAGCACAGATCCCTGTCGCCCTCCTCTAGTTACAGGTTGCCACCCTGAAAATGGCTCTGTATTCCAACTCTCTGTCTTCTATCAGTTATCCAATCCTCTGTCCATGCTGATATGCTACCCCCAACACCATGGGTTCTTATCTTATTAAGTAGCCTTTTGTTTGGTATCTTATTGAATTCTTTTTGGAAATCCAAGTATATTTTGAGTACAGCATCAGGGATGTGTTGCTGCAATTGTACAGGGCCTTGGTGAGGCCATAGCTGGAATATTGTGTGCAGTTTTGGTCTCCTTATCTGAGGAAGGATGTTCTTGCTCTCGAGGGTTTGCAGCGAAGGTTTACCAGACTGATTCCAGGGATGGCGGGACTGACGTACGAGGAGAGATTGAATCGGTTAGGATTGTATTCGCTGGAGTTCAGAAGAATGAGGGGAATCTCATAGAAACCTATAAAATTCTAACAGGACTGGACAGGGTAGATACAGGAAGGATGTTCCCGATGGGGGGGGGGGTGTCCAGAACCAGGGATCAGCAGTTTGAGGATACGGGGTAGACCATTTAGGACAGAGATGAGGAGAAATTTCTTCGAGAGGGCTGAGACTGTGGAATACTTTACCACAGGAAGTAGTTGAGTCCAAGACATTGCATGTTTTCAAGAGGCAATTTGAAGGATTGTGGAGGTGCAAATGCTCGCAGTAAGACAGCAGAGAAAAGCGCAAGAAATCTGGGAATGTTCCCATGGCAAATGGTGGGAGGAGACTGGGCAGACTTGAGGGGTGTGACTCCCAGACCTGCTGTATATCCATCATGTGTCCCTCCAGCACTGTCAGAATGTAGTGCAGGCATTGTCTATTAACAGCTCCCCCTGTGTCTGAGCAAGTGGAGAACAGTACTCATTCCATCCAGCCAATCCACAGAATCACTACAGTACAGAAAAAGGCCATTCGGCCCACCGGGTCTGCACCCACCCTCTGAAAGAGCACCCTCCCTAGCCCCACTCACCCATGCCGTCCTCGTAACCCCACCTAATGTTTGGACACTAAGGGCAATTTATCATGGCCAATCCACCTAACCTGCACATCTTTGGACTGTGGGAGGAAAGCCGGAGCACCCGGAGGAAACCCACGCAGACACGGGGAGAACGGGCAAACTCCGCACAGATAGTCACCCAAGGCTGGAATTGAACCCGGGTCCCAGGCGCTGTGAGGCAGCAGTGCTAACTACCATGCTGCCTCCTCCTCTTCATTCTTTCCCTGGCCTGGTACCTCCTCATAAGCTGTTCATCAGGAACAACTCCCAGTTCGGATGAACGCACATCAGCCTGAAATGTTTATCCTCTACTTGCACCTTGACTCCTGCCCCAGCTGCTGAGTCTTCCCAGGATAGTTCTTTCTTTGATTTTGACAAGAGTGCCAGCTTTGCTGAAGGTGCCCAGCAATTTGTGTGGCACAGTCAGGCTTTAGAAGCAGACACTTCGACGCATCAGCCTTGCTTCGAGCTGAAAGTTTTCTCGCCCCTTTGCTTGCTAAAAATTCACGCGCTCCTGTTTGTGATCTATTTTCAGGTCCTTCACGAGTTTAATTTAAAAGATGTCCTCTATGAATTCAAGAGTACAACCTGTCACAGAATTAGTACGAGGAGCCAACCCACTGAGCAGCTGACCTATCACTTTGAGGATGAGAGGGAAGCTCAGAAGTGGTCAACGATCATCACCAGCTCCTTGAGAGAGATCGAGAAAGGTGGGTAACAGTGACAGTGTGGCGGAATCACTCTTTAGAGAGTGGCATGGTAAATTGAGGTAGTGGGCACAACGCTCTTAGTCTCAGGCATGGACTTGATGGCTTCCTGTGCCTCTTCAGCAGGCCATCAGGATGAAAGATGACTTGTTTCTGTCGGGCTTAGATGGGTTCTGAGACAGCTGTAACGTCTGATCTGTGATCTGCAGACTGTGCCACGCATTGGGGCAGGTGGTGTTTGAAGGTTTGTGGGTGTTCCCGGGTGTCTCCTCCCACCAGCAAGTTCGAAATAGAACAACTGCTTCAGAGGTCTGGTGTCAGGCGTGTGAGCGACGTGTCCCATCCAATGGAGCTGGTTCTGGGGTGATTCGTGCCTCGATGCTGGCCATGTGGACCTGGGAGAGGACGCTGCTGTTGGAGCGACTTTCCTGTCCCTGCATTTGGGGGATCTTGCGAAGGCTTCACCAGTAATATCTCTCCGGTGGCTGAGGAGCCTGCTCTAGGTTGGCCAAGTCTCCGCAGCAAATGGCAGCCTAGAGATCACTGCTGCCCAGTAAACCGTGACCGACAAAGGCCTGTGTGTTGACTCATCCTGGGCCCTCACTCTAGCTCTTACTTTGCAATACTGCTCAATATTACAAGATGCTTAGATAGAGGGAATAATGCAGAAACGGTTCCCAATATTCTGAGTTCTGTATCTCAGGAAGCATATATTGAGCTTGGGAGGTGCAGCGCAGATTAACCAAACCGATACTGGAGCTCAAGGAGTTAAATTATAAAGACTGTTACATCAGCTTGGTTTGTTTTCCCTCAGGTTTGTAAGATTAAAGCATTTGCAAGGTCAGAGAGACAGAAGTGGTGGGGGAGCCCAAACTTAAACTTAGAGCAAGGCCGTTTCACAGATAATGGCACGAGCATTTCATTGCTGCCCTCTCCTGGTACCACCCCCTCGGACAGTGAGGCCATCTCCTGGTACCACCCATCGGGCAGTGGGGCCCTCTCCTGGTACCACCCCATGGGCAGTGGGGCCCTCTCCTGGTACCACCCCTCGGGCAGTGGGGCCGTCTCCTGGTACCACCCCCTCGGGCAGTGGGGCCCTCCCCTGGTACCACCCCCTCGGGCAGTGGGGCCCTCTCCTGGTACCACCCCTCGGGCAGTGGGGCCCTCTCCTGGTACCACCCCTCGGACAGTGAGGCCCTCTCCTGGTACCACCCCCTCGGACAGTGGGGCCCTCTCCTGGTACCACCCCTCGGACAGTGGGGCCCTCTCCTGGTACCACCCCTCGGGCAGTGGGGCCCTCTCCTGGTACCACCCCTCGGGCAGTGGGGCCCTCTCCTGGTACCATCCCCACGGGCAGTGTGGAGCTCCCCTGGTACCAGACCCTCCGGCAGTGGGACCCTCCCTGGTACTGACCCTCAGGCAATGCAGCGCTCCCCTGGTACTGACCCTCGGGCAGTGGGGCCCTCCCTGGTACTGACCCTCAGGCAATGCAGCGCTCCCCTGGTACTGACCCTCAGGCAATGCTGCACCCCCCTGGTACTGACCCTCGGGCAATGCAGCGCTCCCCTGGTACTGACCCTCGGGCAATGCAGCGCTCCCCTGGTACTGACCCTCAGGCAATGCAGCGCCCCCCTGGTACTGACCCTCGGGCAATGCAGCGTTCCCCTGGTACTGACCCTCAGGCAATGCAGCGCTCCCTGGTACTGACCCTCGGGCAATGCAGCGCCCCCCTGGTACTGACCCTCGGGCAATACAGCGCTCCCCTGGTACTGACCCTCGGGCAATGCTGCACTCCCCTGGTACTGACCCTCGGGCAATGCTGCACTCCCCTGGTACTGACCCTTGAGCAGTGCGACTGTCCCACGGCACTGACTCTCGGACAGTGGGGACCTCCCTGGTACTGACCATCGTGCAGTACAGTGCTCCTTGGACTGACCCTCAGGCAATGCTGTGCTCCCCTGGTACTGACCCTCGGGCAGTGAGGCCCTCCCTGGTACTGACCCTTGAGCAGTGTGACTGTCCCACGGCACTGACTCGCGGACAGTGTGGCCCTGACCCGGCACTGACTCTCTGAGAGTGAATCCACATCCTTGGACTGAGGTGGGAACGCCTCGATTTACCAGTTGAGCTCATTCTAGCTGCCGTTATATGTTTGCCTTGTTTAGTTTTGATGAATTTTTCTTCTTCTAGCAAGTTCCACTTCTGGTCAACAGAACCAAACGGGTTCATCAGGAACCCCATTACAGCCAGCTCAGCCTGTGACAGAGGGAGGTCCCGGACTAGGGGCCGAGCCTACGAGAGCTGGCCCACACATCTGCCGAACAGGAATGGACATCTCCCGAACAGGAATGGACATCTCCCGAACAGGTACGGTTGTGCACAGACCCCATCTGGAGTCTGTTCAGTTCTTTGCAGTGCCTCTCCGATCTGGGTGTCCTCGTTCATGAGACACAGAAAACGAGCATGCAAGTACAGCAGATAATGAAGAAGGTGAATGGAATGTTGCCATTTATAGCTAAAGGAATAGTTAAAAGATAAGGAAGTGTTGCAACAATACAAGGCATTGGTAAGCACCTGGAGTATTGTGCACAGTTATGGTCCCCTCATTTGAGGAAGGATGTAGTGGCATTGGAGGCAGTTCAGAGGAGGTTCACTAGGTTGATTCCAGAGATCAGGGGTTCGGGTTATTGGATTGGATTTGTTTATTGTCACGTGTACTGAGGTACAGTGAAAAGTATTTTCTGCGAACAGCTCAACAGCTCATTGAGTACATGAAAAGAAAAAATGAAAGAAAATGCATAATGGGGCGCTTGTTATGAAGCGAGATTGAACAATTTGGTCTGTACACTATTTAGAAGAATGAAGAGTGAAGAATGGGGAGATCTAATTGAGGTATACAAGATGATAAATGGTATGGATAAAGTAAACGTGGAGCAGGTGCTTCCTCTTGTGGGGCATTCTAGAACGAGAGGTCATAGTCTCAGGATAAGGGGTAGCAAATTTAAAACGGAGATCAGGAGAAACTGCTTCACCCAAAGGGCTGTGAATCTGTGGAATTCGCTACCCCAGAGTGCGGTGGATGCTGGGACAGTGAGTAAATTTAAGGAGGAGTTAGACAGATTTCTAATTGGTAATGGGTTGAAAGGTTATGGAGAACGGGCAGGATGGTGGAGTTGAGGCCAGGATGGGATCAGCCATGATCAAATGGCAGAGCAGATTCAAGGAGTTGAATTGGAGACTCCTGCTCTTAGTTCTTATGAACTCTTATCAACACAGGTTCACCAGAATAATACCGGGGCTAAAATATGAGGACAGGTTGCAACGAGTATAGAAGATTAAGGGGTAATCTAGTTGAAGTGTTTAAGACGCTTAAAAGAGTTGATGAGGGGGACAGAGAGAAATGATTCCCTTTGTTGGGAGGAGGGTCCAGAACAAGGGGACAGAACCATAAAGATAGAGTCAGTCTTTCCAAATTGACTTTCCATTCATTGTTTGGAAGAATAAACCCGTAGAATCCCTGTCTGTGTTTGGTGTACCGAAGCTGGGTGAACATTTGGGAATGGGAAAATGTGAGAGCGCTATGTTTCAGCGAGAAGTGTGGTGAACCAATTTGAACTGCCTTGGGGTTTTGGAATGGGTGCGGAGGTCACTTACCTGCTTTTATGTTGGAGGATTGGGGCCACAGGCAGGGAAACGTGCAAGGGCTTTGAGCACTTGAGATTTAGAACAGATCTGCGACTGTTTCCGGTTGCTTCTTCATCTGATCCCTGCATTGTGCAGACTTGGACAGGCGTGAGTGCTCTGGGTCAGTCATACCGTGGCAGAGGGGAGCACTCTGAACTGATCCCTGCATTGTGCAGACTTGGACAGGCGTGAGTGCTCTGGGTCAGTCATACCGTGGCAGAGGGGAGCACTCTGAACTGATCCCTGCATTGTGCAGACTTGGACAGGCGTGAGTGCTCTGGGTCAGTCATACCGTGGCAGAGGGGAGCACTCTGAACTGATCGCTGCATTGTGCAGACTTGGACAGGCGTGAGTGCTCTGGGTCAGTCATACCGTGGCAGAGGGGAGCACTCTAAACTGATCCCTGCATTGTGCAGACTTGGACAGGCGTGAGTGCTCTGGGTCAGTCATACCGTGGCAGAGGGGAGCACTCTGAACTGATCCCTGCATTGTGCAGACTTGGACAGGCGTGAGTGCTCTGGGTCAGTCATACCGTGGCAGAGGGGAGCACTCTGAACTGATCCCTGAATTGTGCAGACTTGGACAGGCGTGAGTGCTCTGGGTCAGTCATACCGTGGCAGAGGGGAGCACTCTGAACTGATGATGCTCCCAGCTCCATTTATTGCAGTTTTAGTTGGTGCTGGGAGAGAAAAGTATCAAACCATATTGCCGACTTGACAATAGAAGTTCCGAATAATCATAATCTTTCTTATTGCCACAAGTAGGCTTACATTAATGCTGCAATGACGTTACTGTGAAAAGCCTCCAGTCGCCACATTCCGGCGCCTGTTCAGGTCGACCTTTTTTAAAAATTTATAGTGCCCATTTTTTTTTAAATTAACGGGCAACCTACCCGGAACATACTTGGGTTGTGGGGGTGAGATCCACCCAGACACGGAGAGAACGTGCACACTCCACACAGACAGTGACCCAAGCCGGGAATGGAACCTGGAACCCTGGCGCTGTGAAACAACTGTGCTACCCACTGTGCTACTGTGTTGCCCGTTACATGAAGAATCTCCCACTGCTTTTATCTGCCTTATGGGTTCCAAGTAACATGACTTTGACAGACTCTTGTTCTGGCCCACAGAGGGTGTTCGTAACTGGGTATGAATTACACCTGGGAATGCAAATACTGTGGCAATCCAGGCTCTTCTGAATTTAACTTTAAACTGCAGTGCAAAGGGAGCTTTCCTCTGTATCTAACCCTGTGCTGTACCTGTCCTGGGAGTGTTTAATGGGGACAGTGTAGAGGGAGCTTTACTCTGTATCTAACCCCGTGCTGTACCTGTCCTGGGAGTGTTTGATGGGGACAGTGCAGAGGGAGCTTTACTCTGTATCTAACCCCGTGCTGTCCCTGTCCTGGGAGTGTTTGATGGGGGCAGTGCAGAGGGAGCTTTACTCTGTATCTAACCCCGTGCTGTACCTGTCCTGGGAGTGTTTCATGGGGACAGTGTAGAGGGAGCTTTACTCTATATTAACCCCGTGCTGTACCTGTCCTGGGAGTGTTTGATGGGGACAGTGTAGAGGGAGCTTTACTCTGTATCTAACCCCGTGCTGTACCTGTCCTGGGTGTGTTTGATGGGGACAGTGTTGAGGGAGCTTTACTCTGTATCTAACCCCGTGCTGTACCTGTCCTGGGAGTGTTTGATGGGGGACAGTGTAGAGGGAGCTTTACTCTGTATCTAATCCCGTGCTGTACCTGTCCTGGGAGTGTTTGATGGGGACAGTGTTGAAGGAGCTTTATTCTGTATCTAACCCCGTGCTGGTGGTAATCTTGAACTTGGATTTATTCACCTTGTGTAATTGTTAAAATTTTATTTTGAATGCTAGAGGATCTGATTCAGGAACTCACCAAGGCGATAGAAAGCGGCGATTCCACCTTGTCGTCCGAGTGTGCAGTGACTCTAGCCCAGCGGAAAGTGTGTCTCGGTATCTGGTTGAAGGACGTTGCCTATCCCAACCAGCAGATTAGGTAACTGTTCATTCACATCACTCCCTATGATCCACAGTGCATCGCCAATCTGAAAGAAATATAGTCACTCTTCCAATTGTTATGAGTCAGGGTTTAGAGAACCCCAAAGTGTATCATGGAGTTCACCTGACCCACAACTTTTAATAGATTGTGGTTATGGGGGCACACGGCCCACTCTACAGGTGTGGTACAGCAGAAATGGAAAAGTATTTTTTAAAGCAAAACAATGTTTCTTCTATGAACTCAACCTTTTTAAAACATACCGTGAACACCTTAGCAACCATTAATTCAAATACAGCCCCCAAAGAATACAGCACTAAGTAATGCTTAATAACTTTGCAAACAATGTTCAGAAGACAGAAGAAACACATTTTAACAGAAGCACATCAGGTTTACATTCACTACTGAGAACATTTATAATTCTGAATTCACCAAATGATCAAGAGATAGTCTTTTGATGGCAGAGAGAACAGCAGTACACCTGCTCTGTCTGGCTTCAGCTCCAACGCTGGAAACCAAACTAAAACACACCCTGCAGCAAACAGCCTAAAACGAAAGTAAAATGCTGACAGACAGCCCAGCTCCACCTACACTCTGACATCACTGATAAACACCCATTTCTTACAGGTACATTTCTTAAAGGTACTCTCACATGATACAATAGAGTTGAAGTCAAGCAGTGATGTTCAAAATCATGAGGAGGTGATGATGGAGTAACAGGAGAGTCAGTAATTAGAGGACACAGATTAATATAATTGACAGAGGAATGGGGTGGGGGGAGATGAAAATATATTTTGTGCTTTGGGTTGTTGTGATCTGGAAGGTGCTATCTGAAAGGGCAAAAGAAGCAGATTCAATAATCACTTTAAAATAAAGTTGAATGAATACTTGAAGGGGAAATCTAATTGGATAACTCTGTGAAAGAATTGCCACCGGGCGCAGGGGGGGTGCACCGTCCCCAATGTCACGGAGCCCTGCCCACAATGTTGCCGAGCCCCACCCATAAAGATGTCATGCCCTCCTGACCCCATCCACAATCAGCTCACACAGTGCAAGGCACCGAAACCCCAAATCACTGCCCGACAGTCTGCTCTTGTGCCCTTGAACTTAAGAAAATAGTAAGATTGTACTGATCGATAAATTGAAATCCAAGCCGACCTGTTGTCAGCATGACGGTCGAGATGGTCAACATTGGGATCACAGTGTCTTGAGGCAAACTGGCTGATGAGCAAGGGGATGGGCAAATCAGCTGATGATATGACTGCAGCACAGTGCAGGCCAGAATGAGTCCGAGAAAAAAGGCCAGTCATAGAATCATAGAATTTACATTGCAGAAGGAAGCCATTCGGCCCATCAAGTCTGCACCAGCCCTTGGAAAGAGCACCCCACTGAAGCCCAGCCCATCCCCAATAACCCAGTAACCCCACTTAACCTTTTTGGACACTAAGGACAATTTAGCTTGGCCAATCCACCTAACCTGCCAATCTTTGGACTGTGGGAGGAAACCGGAGCACCCGGAGGGAACCCATGCAGACACGGGGAGAACGTGCAGACTCCGCACAGACAGTGACCCAGCGGGGAATTGAACCTGGGACCCTAGAGCTGTGAAGCAACTGTGCTAACCACTGTGCTACTGTGCTGCCCCGTGGAATCTTCCGTCCAAGTCTAATCTCAGTGGCTTTGCCGGCAACTGTCTGGCAGGATTCCGTTCTTTAATTGTCCAGAAGATCAAGAGACGTCTTGAAGGCCGGTAAAGAGTGATGGGGGCTGGTGGTTAATCACTGGTTATAAATGTGACCACCAGCCATTATATCAGACCAGCCTGGGTTCTCTCTTGAGGGATAGAATTTAGACTGGAGAACATGGTAGAGGGACAAATTCTGTAGGTTTTCCTGCTTCATTTATCATGCAATCCATGGCAATTTCGATAGACTTTTCATCTGCACTTTCTCTTCACAAAATCATCAATCGCATCATCGAAGATAAAATCTTGTAAGGATACATTTTCAGTCATCGATGTTGTTGAACTTGCCAAATGCTTCTGACGCATCATACTTCGCAATCATTTTTCACTCTTCAATGCAGAGAAAGAACATTGACGGAAAGCAGTTGTGACTGGTATCGTTAAAAAGATCTTCAGAATGGTTTCCACATTTGCAAAGGTTGCCTGCAAACGGTCACGTAGAGGCCTGTACAAATCAGTTGGTGATCTAGAAGCACAGAACTCATCATTAGTGATGAAATGAATGAATTGTTTCACTTCATCTTCAAAAGGATTTGTGTCTATGTCCTCTCGGTAGAATTCAATTAATCTCCCACTGCAGCGGCTCTTGGCATTATGATCTAAACATCTGTCCAAAAGCACACAAAATAATTTAACGGTCCTCTTCTAAGATTCACTTCTGCTCTGCAATTGCACCATTATTGCGTCATAAATAACATTGACAGTCTCAACGATGATCTCTTTCCCATTTAAAGTGATTTAATTGTCTAGTTTCATCAAAACGCAACTTCCTTGTATACTTCTCATTGTTAGCGGGAAGTGTATTCTTTGTTAATGTTAGTGCCTCTGCTTCCACTGAGGTATAGTCATTTTGAACTTCTAACTGAGGCTAACAATTGTGAAGTATTTAATAAAGTTGTATCAATATTTTGTAGCGATCTGCTGACAGCATTAATTCTTTGAAGTAACTGGTCTTGCAAAGTAGTAAAAAGAGCAATTTTGTACTTTTTAAACTTCCTACCGTGCCGCCCAAGTCCTTCAGAACCTGTAAAAGAACTGATGTGAGGATGAGCCGGATCACTTGAACCTCGGCAACCATGTGCTCCTGGCTGGCTGACTGGCTGCTGCTGCTGACTCCCTGGTGACCTCTGTTCCTTTTGATTTCCCACCGGCCCTCCTCAGCCCTGGCCTGGAGGACGAGAGCTGTTCCCGTTGATGGCCAGCGCCGGCTCCTCGCCCCGCTGAAGGCTTCCCCAGGCTCCGATGTTAGGTTGCCGACCTCACTGCTGCCTCGGGCTGCTCGCCGGGTCGAATGTCAGAAACCTGGCTGCTCCTTTGCTCAATGAAAGTTCAGGAACTTCAGCCCAATTCCAGAGATCCACGTCTGAACTGCACCAAGCTTCCATCACCCCTCAACATCTGGCAAACAGCTTGCTCGCTCTTAAAGGGAAGTCCACCAATCAGAGCTCGGAGATGCTCTGTATTGCCTGCTGATTGAGCCTATCAGCACATTTCAAGCTACCAGGCTCTGATTGGTGCTCCCATGGTGTTTCCACGGCAACAATCACCTCTCCGTAAGGGCCTCCCCTCCCCATTGGCCGGGGCCCAGTAGTGCAGCCCTGTGTGTTTCATTGAAGGCCTGCCCCCACGTGGGCTGTATCATTGGGTAAATGTTTGCGAGTTCGGACCGCTTTGTCCTTTCCAGCTTGGCTGTGGTTGGTAGCCTGTCCTGTTTTAAAGCCTTGTTGTTGTTCCTCTTTCCCTTTAGTGTGAGAGTTGGAGTAGAGGACGCCGCCTCCTCTGCCACCATTATTGTGAAGGTCTTCCCCTACACAACTGTCTCCACGTTAAAGCAACAGGTAACTTCTCATTATGTAGTTGAGGTACGGTGCTGAGGACCAGGTTGCTAACCAAATGCTGGGGCGTGGAATACCCCGAGGGAAAATGCAGCTTGCCTTGTGGTCCAGGAGATGACGAGGATTTGACACCCCCTCCTTCTCCCCCACCCAGTTTGTGTGAGGTAGCTCTTGGTGGCCATCCCAGGGGTCGGGTGCTGTGGTGTGGCCTCGGTGCCCTGGGCTGGGCTGGGAAAGAAGTGTGGAGGGCAGGACAGCGTGGAGATAGGACTGCAGGGTACGTATGAGAGGTTTTCATGAGAATGATGTTGTACTGAGGGGCTTTAACTCTCAGGAAACGTTGAAACAAATGGGGCTGTTTGGAAAGAGAAAACTGATCGAGGTCTGTAAAGATTGTGGAAGATCTCAGTAGGGTTCATAGATCATAGAATTTACAGGGAGAAAGAGGTAATTCGGCTCATCAAGTCTGCAGCGGCCCTTGGAAAGGGCACCCTACCCAAGATCACACATCCACCCTATCCCCATAATCCAATAACCCAACCCAACCTTAGGGGACGCGAACGGTAATTTAGTAAACCCAATCCACCTAACCTGCACATCTTTGGACTGATGTCCAGATGATGTTTCCTCTTGCTGCCAATGTCCTAACCGACATCAAGTCCCATTCCCCTATCACCCGCACTGCTCACAGGTCTACACTGGCTCCCAGAGCCCTATCACCCCCAGTGCTCACTGACGTACACTGGCTCCCAGTGCCCCAGTGCTCACTGACCTACACTGGCTCCCAGTCCCCTATCACTCCCAGTGCTCACTGACCTACACTGGCTCCCAGTCCCCTATCACCCCCAGTGCTCACTGACCTACACTGGCTCCCAGTGCCCCAGTGCTCACTGACCTACACTGGCTCCCAGTCCCCTATCACTCCCAGTGCTCACTGACCTACACTGGCTCCCAGTCCCCTATCACCCCCAGTGCTCACTGACCTACACTGGCTCCCAGTCCCCTATCACCCCCAGTGCTCACTGACCTACACTGGCTCCCAGTCCCATTCCCCTATCACCCCCAGTGCTCACTGACCTACACTGGCTCCCATTCCCCTATCACCCCCAGTGCTCACTGACCTACACTGGCTCCCAGTCCCCTATCACCCCCAGTGCTCACTGACCTACACTGGCTCTCAGTCCCCTATCACCCACAGTGCTCACTGACCTACACTGGCTCCCAGTCCCCTATCACCCCCAGTGCTCACTGACCTACACTGGCTCCCAGTCCCCTATCACCCCCAGTGCTCACTGACATACACTGGCTCCCATTCCCCTATCACCCCCAGTGCTCACTGACCTACACTGGCTCCCAGTCCCCTATCACTCCCAGTGCTCACTGCCCAACACTGGCTCCCAGTCCCCTATCACCCCCAGTGCTCACTGACCTACACTGGCTCCCAGTCCCCTATCACCCCCAGTGCTCACTGACCTACACTGGCTCCCAGTCCCCTATCACCCCCAGTGCTCACTGACCTACACTGGCTCCCAGTCCCCTATCACCCCCAGTGCTCACTGCCCTACACTGGCTCCCAGTCCCCTATCACCCCCAGTGCTCACTGACCTACACTGGCTCCCATTCCCCTATCACCCCCAGTGCTCACTGGTCTACACTGGCTCCCATTCCCCTATCACCCCCAGTGCTCACTGACCTACACTGGCTCCCATTCCCCTATCACCCCCAGTGCTCACTGACCTA
The DNA here is from genome assembly GCF_902713615.1 of Scyliorhinus canicula. Classification (NCBI taxonomy): domain Eukaryota; kingdom Metazoa; phylum Chordata; class Chondrichthyes; order Carcharhiniformes; family Scyliorhinidae; genus Scyliorhinus; species Scyliorhinus canicula. The sequence goes on along the minus strand of NC_052150.1, from coordinate 229,255,692 downwards.
CACTGGCTCCCATTCCCCTATCACCCCCAGTGCTCACTGACCTACACTGGCTCCCAGTCCCCTATCACCCCGAGTGCTCACTGACCTACACTGGCTCCCAGTCACCTATCACCTCCAGTGCTCACTGCCCTACACTGGCTCCCAGTCCCCTATCACCCCCAGTGCTCACTGACCTACACTGGCTCCCAGTCCCCTATCACTCCCAGTGTTCACTGACCTACACTGGCTCCCAGTGCCCTATCACCCCCAGTGCTCACTGACCTACACTGGCTCCCAGTCCCCTCTCACTCCCAGTGCTCACTGACCTACACTGGCTCCCAGTCCCCTCTCACTCCCAGTGTTTACTGACCTACACTGGCTCCCAGTGCCCTATCACCCCCAGTGCTCACTGACGTACACTGGCTCCCATTCCCCTCTCACTCCCAGTGCTCACTGACCTACACTGGCTCTCAGTCCCCTATCACCCCCAGTGCTCACTGACGTACACTGGCTCCCAGTCCCCTATCACCCCCAGTGCTCACTGACCTACACTGGCTCCCAGTCCCCTATCGCCCCCAGTGCTCACTGCCCTACACTGGCTCCCAGTCCCCTATCACCCCCAGTGCTCACTGACCTACACTGGCTCCCAGTCCCCTATCACCCCCAGTGCTCACTGACCTACACTGGCTCCCAGTCCCCTATCACCCCCAGTGCTCACTGACCTACACTGGCTCACAGTCCCCTATCACCCCCAGTGCTCACTGCCCTACACTGGCTCCCAGTCCCCTATCACCCCCAGTCCTCACTGCCCTACACTGCCTCCCATTCCCCTATCACCCCCAGTGCTCACTGACCTACACTGTCTCCCAGTCCCAGATCACCCCCAGTGCTCACTGCCCTACACTGGCTCCCAGTCCCCTATCACCCCCAGTGCTCACTGACCTACACTGGCTCCCAGTCCCCTATCACCCCCAGTGCTCACTGACCTACACTGGCTCCCAGTCCCCTATCACCCCCAGTGCTCACTGACCTACACTGGCTCCCAGTGCCCTATCACCCCCAGTGCTCACTGACCTACACTGGCTCCCAGTCCCCTATCACCCCCAGTGCTCACTGACCTACACTGGCTCCCAGTCCCCTATCTCCCCCAGTGCTCACTGACCTACACTGGCTCCCATTCCCCTATCACCCCCAGTGCGCAGTGACCTACACTGGCTCCCAGTCCCCTATCACCCCCAGTGCTCACTGCCCTACACTGGCTCCCAGTCCCCTATCACCCCCAGTGCTCACTGACCTGCACTGACTCCCAGTCCCCTATCACCCCCAGTGCTCACTGCCCTACACTGGCTCCCAGTCCCCTATCACCCCCAGTGCTCACTGCCCTACACTGGCTCCCAGTCCCCTATCACCCCCAGTGCTCACTGACCTACACTGGCTCCCAGTCCCCTATCACCCCCAGTGCTCACTGACCGACACTGGCTCCCAGTCCCCTATCACCCCCAGTGCTCACTGCCCTACACTGTCTCCCAGTCCCAGATCACCCCCAGTGCTCACTGCCCTACACTGGCTCCCAGTCCCCTATCACTGCCAGTGCTCACTGCCCTACACTGGCTCCGTCCCCTATCACCCCCAGTGCTCACTGACCTACACTGGCTCCCAGTCCCCTATCACCCCCAGTGCTCACTGACCTACACTGGCTCCCAGTCCCCTATCACCCCCAGTGCTCACTGACCTACACTGGCTCCCAGTCCCCTATCACCCCCAGTGCTCACTGCCCTACACTGGCTCCCAGTCCCCTATCACCCCCAGTGCCCACTGACCTACACTGGCTCTCAGTCCCCCAACACGCCCAGTGCCCACTGACCTACACTGGCTCCCAGTCCCCTATCACTCCCAGTGCTCACTGACCTACACTGGCTCCCAGTCCCCTATCACCCCCAGTGCTCACTGACCGACACTGGCTCCCAGTCCCCTATCACCCCCAGTGCTCACTGCCCTACACTGGACCCCAGTCCCCTATCACCCCCAGTGCTCACTGACCTACACTGGCTCCCAGTCCCCTATCACCCCCAGTGCTCACTGACCTACACTGGCTCCCAGTCCCCTATCACCCCCAGTGCTCACTGCCCTACACTGGACCCCAGTCCCCTATCACCCCCAGTGCTCACTGACCTACACTGGCTCCCAGTCCCCTATCACCCCCAGTGCTCACTGACCTACACTGGCTCCCAGTCCCCTATCACCCCCAGTGCTCACTGACCTACACTGGCTCCTAGCCCCCTATCACCCCCAGTGCTCACTGCCCTACACTGGACCCCAGTCCCCTATCACCCCCAGTGCTCACTGCCCTACACTGGCTCCCAGTCCCCTATCACCCCCAGTGCTCACTGACCGACACTGGCTCCCAGTCCCCTATCACCCCCAGTGCTCACTGCCCTACACTGGACCCCAGTCCCCTATCTCCCCCAGTGCTCACTGCCCTACACTGGCTCCCAGTCCCCTATCACCCCCAGTGCTCACTGACCTACACTGGCTCCCAGTCCCCTATCACCCCCAGTGCTCACTGACCTACACTGGCTCCTAGCCCCCTATCACCCCCAGTGCTCACTGACCTACACTGGTTCCCAGTCCCCTATCACCCCCAGTGCTCACTGCCCTACACTGGCTCCCAGTCCCCTATCTACCCCCAGTGCTCACTGACCTACACTGGCTCCCAGTCCCCTATCACCCCCAGTGCTCACTGACCTACACTGGCTCCCAGTCCCCTATCACCCCCAGTGCTCACTGACCTACACTGGCTCCTAGCCCCCTATCGCCCCCAGTGTTCACTGACCTACACTGGCTCCCAGTCCCCTATCACTCCCAGTGCTCGCTGCCCTACACTGGCTACCAGTCCCCTATCACCCCCAGTGCCCACTGCCCTACACTGGCTACCAGTCCCCTATCACCCCCAGTGCTCACTGACCTACACTGGCTCCCAGTCCCCTATCACCCCCAGTGCTCACTGACCTACACTGGCTCCCAGTCCCCTATCACCCCCAGTGTTCACTGACCTACACTGGCTCCCAGTCCCCTATCACTCCCAGTGCTCGCTGCCCTACACTGGCTACCAGTCCCCTATCACCCCCAGTGCCCACTGCCCTACACTGGCTACCAGTCCCCTATCACCCCCAGTGCTCACTGACCTACACTGGCTCCCAGTCCCCTATCACCCCCAGTGCTCACTGACCTACACTGGCTCCCAGTCCCCTATCACCCCCAGTGCTCACTGACCTACACTGGCTCCTAGCCCCCTATCACCCCCAGTGCTCACTGCCCTACACTGGACCCCAGTCCCCTATCACCCCCAGTGCTCACTGCCCTACACTGGCTCCCAGTCCCCTATCACCCCCAGTGCTCACTGACCGACACTGGCTCCCAGTCCCCTATCACCCCCAGTGCTCACTGCCCTACACTGGACCCCAGTCCCCTATCTCCCCCAGTGCTCACTGCCCTACACTGGCTCCCAGTCCCCTATCACCCCCAGTGCTCACTGACCTACACTGGCTCCCAGTCCCCTATCACCCCCAGTGCTCACTGACCTACACTGGCTCCTAGCCCCCTATCACCCCCAGTGCTCACTGACCTACACTGGTTCCCAGTCCCCTATCACCCCCAGTGCTCACTGCCCTACACTGGCTCCCAGTCCCCTATCTACCCCCAGTGCTCACTGACCTACACTGGCTCCCAGTCCCCTATCACCCCCAGTGCTCACTGACCTACACTGGCTCCCAGTCCCCTATCACCCCCAGTGCTCACTGACCTACACTGGCTCCTAGCCCCCTATCGCCCCCAGTGTTCACTGACCTACACTGGCTCCCAGTCCCCTATCACTCCCAGTGCTCGCTGCCCTACACTGGCTACCAGTCCCCTATCACCCCCAGTGCCCACTGCCCTACACTGGCTACCAGTCCCCTATCACCCCCAGTGCTCACTGACCTACACTGGCTCCCAGTCCCCTATCACCCCCAGTGCTCACTGACCTACACTGGCTCCCAGTCCCCTATCACCCCCAGTGCTCACTGACCGACACTGGCTCCCATTCCCCTATCACGCCCAGTGCTCACTGACCTACACTGGCTCCCAGTCCCATTCCCCTATCACCCCCAGTGCTCACTGCCCTACACTGGCTCCCAGTCCCCTATCACCCCCCAGTGCTCACTGCCCTACACTGTCTCCCAGTCCCCTATCACCCCCAGTGCTCACTGACCTACACTGGCCCCCAGTCCCCTATCACCCCCAGTGCTCACTGCCCTACACTGTCTCCCAGTCCCCTATCACCCCCAGTGCTCGCTGCCCTACACTGGCTCCCAGTCCCCTATCACCCCCAGTGCTCACTGACCTACACTGGCCCCCAGTCCCCTATCACCCCCAGTGCTCGCTGCCCTACACTGGCCCCCAGTCCCATTCCCCTATCACCCCCAGTGCTCACTGACCGACACTGGCTCCCAGTCCCCTATCACTCCCAGTGCTCACTGCCCTACACTGGCTCCCAGTCCCCTATCACCCCCAGTGCTCGCTGCCCTACACTGGCTCCCAGTCCCCTATCACCGCCAGTGCTCACTGCCCTACACTGGCTCCCAGTCCCCTATCACCCCGAGTGCTCACTGACCTACACTGGCTCCCAGTCCCCTATCACCCCCAGTGCTCACTGACCTACACTGGCTCCCATTCCCCTATCACCCCCAGTGCTCACTGACCTACACTGGCTCCCAGTCCCATTCCCCTCTCACCCCCAGTGCTCACTGCCCTACACTGGCTCCCAGTCCCCTATCACTCCCAGTGCTCACTGCCCAACACTGGCCCCCAGTCCCCTATCACCCCCAGTGCTCACGGCCCTACACTGGCTCCCAGTACCCTATCACCCCCAGTGCTCACTGCCCTACACTGGCTCCCAGTCCATTCCCCTATCACCCCCAGTGCTCACTGCCCTCCACTGGCTCCCAGTCCCCTATCACCCCCAGTGCTCACTGACCTACACTGGCTCCCAGTCCCCTATCACCCCCAGTGCTCACTGACCTACACTGGCTCCCAGTCCCCTATCACCCCCAGTGCTCACTGACCTACACTTGTCTCCCATTCCCCTATCACCCCCAGTGCTCACTGCCCTACACTGGCTCCCAATCCCAGATCACCCCCAGTGCTCACTGCCCTACACTGTCTCCCATTCCCCTATCACCCCCAGTGCTCACTGCCCTACACTGGCTCCCAGTCCCAGATCACCCCCAGTGCTCACTGCCCTACACTGGCTCCCAGTCCCCTATCACCCCCAGTGCTCACTGACCTACACTGGCTCCCAGTCCCCTATCACCCCCAGTGTGCAGTGACCTACACTGGCTCCCAATCCCCTATCACCCCCAGTGCTCACTGACCGACACTGGCTCCCATTCCCCTAACACGCCCAGTGCTCACTGACCTACACTGGCTCCCAGTCCCGTTCCCCTCTCACCCCCAGTGCCCACTGCCCTACACTGTCTCCCAGTCCCCTATCACCCCCAGTGCTCGCTGCCCTACACTGGCTCCCAGTCCCCTATCACCCCCAGTGCTCACTGACCTACACTGGCTCCCAGTCCCCTATCACCCCCAGTGCTTACTGCCCTACACTGGCTCCCATTCCCCTATCTCCCCCAGTGCTCACTGACCTACACTGGCTCCCAGTCCCCTATCACCCCCAGTGCTCACTGACCTACACTGGCTCCCAGTCCCCTATCACCCCCAGTGCTCACTGCCCTACACTGGCTCCCATTCCCCTATTACCCCCAGTGCTCACTGCCCTACACTGGCTCCCATTCCCCTATCACCCCCAGTGCTCACTGACCTACACTGGCTCCCAGTCCCCTATCACCCCCAGTGCTCACTGACCTACACTGGCTCCCAGTCCCCTATCACCCCCAGTGCGCAGTGACCTACACTGGCTCCCAGTCCCCTATCACCCCCAGTGCTCACTGACCTACACTGGTTCCCAGTCCCCTATCACCCCCAGTGCTTACTGACCTACACTGTCTCCCATTCCCCTATCACCCCCAGTGCTCACTGCCCTACACTGGCTCCCAGTCCCCTATCACCCCCAGTGCTCACTGCCCTACACTGGCTCCCAGTCCCCTATCACCCCCAGTGCTCACTGCCCTACACTGGCCCCCAGTCCCCTATCACCCCCAGCGCTCACTGACTGACACTGGCTCCCAGTCCCCTCTCACCCCCAGTGCTCACTGACCTACACTGGCTCCCAGTCCCCTATCTCCCCCAGTGCTCACTGCCCTACACTTGCTCCCAGTCCCCTATCACCCCCAGTGCTCACTGCCCTACACTGGCTCCCAGTCCCCTATCACCCCCAGTGCTCACTGCCCTACACTGGCCCCCAGTCCCCTATCACCCCCAGCGCTCACTGACCTACACTGGCTCCCAGTCCCCTATCATCCCCAGTGCTCACTGACCTACACTGGCTCCCAGTCCCCTATCACCCCCAGTGCTCACTGCCCTACACTGGCTCCCATTCCCCTATCACCCCCAGTGCTCACTGACCTACACTGGCTCCCATTCCCCTATCACCCCCAGTGCTCACTGCCCTACACTGGCTCCCAGTCCCCTATCACCCCCAGTGCTCACTGACCTACACTGGCTCCCAGTCCCCTATCACCCCCAGTGCTCACTGACCTACACTGGCTCCCAGTCCCCTATCACCCCCAGTGCTCACTGCCCTACACTGGCTCCCAGTCCCCTATCACCCCCAGTGCTCACTGACCTACACTGACTCCCAGTCCCCTATCACCCCCAGTGCTCACTGCCCTACACTGGCTTCCAGTCCCCTATCACCCCCAGTGCTCACTGACCTACACTGGCTCCCAGTCCCCTATCACCCCCAGTGCTCACTGACCTACACTGGCTCCCAGTCCCCTATCACCCCCAGTGCTCACTGCCCTACACTGGCTCCCATTCCCCTATCACCCCCAGTGCTCACTGACCTTCACTGGCTCCCAGTCCCCTATCATCCCCAGTGCTCACTGCCCTACACTGGCTCCCAGTCCCCTATCACCCCCAGTGCT
>NC_052150.1:229175171-229248131 GCF_902713615.1 Scyliorhinus canicula | reverse complement strand
ACCCATTATATCCCCCACCGAGGAACCTGGCCCCAAAATATATAACAAGTCGTACATTTTCAAGAATTTGTGTGCAGTTGTAGATTACAAATATCTGCCGGAGATTGGTAACATCAATTTAAACCATATAGACTGACCTTCACAGTTTCATCCTTCGAAATGATCGTCACTCTGGTTTAGGTGTAGCGCTCGTGCCTGCAGTGGGGTGAGGGGGTATCGGGTCCATACCATAGAAACATAGGAAAAATAGGGGCAGGAGGAGGCCATTCAGCCCTTCGAGCCTGCTCTGCCATTCATCACGATCATGGCTGATCATCCAATTCAATAGCCTCATCCTGCTTTCTCCCCATAGCCTTTGATCCCCTTCGCCCGAAGTGTTATATCTCACTGCTTCTTGAAAATGTTTTGGACTCAACTACGTACTTCCTGTGGTAATGAATTCCACAGGCTCACCACTCTGTGGGTGAAGAAACTTCTCTCTGTCTGAAATAGTCTACCCCGTACCCTCAGACTGCGACCCCTGGTTCTGGACCCACCCACTATTGGGAACATCCTTCCTGCATCCATCAGTCCTGTTCGGTTCTCTGAGAACCCCCCCATATTCTTCTGAACTCCAGCGAATGTTTAGGTTTCTGCATTGCTGGAGAGTAAAGGAGACAAAAGTTCTGCTTCTCCACAAAACACCTTTATTTCTTTGATCCAACCTCACACATAAATCTCCACCAACCAATAGTGCCACCTGTCACCCCTTCATATATCAGTGACTTCTATTGGATAATTGACATATTTAATAGTATTTAATTGGAAGGTCTACAATCCAAACCGATTCAATTTCTCCTCGTTCATCAGTCCTGCCATCCCCGGAATCAGTCTGGTAAACCTTCGCTGCACTCCCTCGAGAGCAAGAACATCCTTCCTCAGAGAAGGAGACCAAAACTGCACACAATACTCCAGGTGTGGCCTCACCAAGGCCCTGAATAATTGCAACAAGACACCCAAATCCTTCTGCACTGAATGGCCTCCCATACTTTTGGAAATGTTTCTAAATTGATTCACCGGATGTGGGCATTGCTGGCCCAGTCTTAATTCTCCTTCCCTGTTTGAGCTTGCACAGTGTGTGATACCTCTCTCTCTCTCTCTCTCCACAGACCGACTCCCACAAAAGGAAAGGGATGGAAGGATGGACATCAGCAATATTGCTCAGCGCATCAATCTGGAACTGAAGTCACTTCAGCCTCTCCCGTGCCAGGATACGTGGAACAGAACGTCTCAGCAAGCTTCCTCCGCTCCCTCGCCAACACAGGTACCCGGGGAAACCTTGCCAGGGTTGAACAGATCCCTGTTGGTCCCAAAGGACAGACCATAAGACTATGGAGCAGAAGTAGGCCACTCGGCCCATTGATTCTGCTCCGAACCCTGGAGAAGATATTAAAGAGAAAATTCACAATGAACCCAAGGGGTTGTACCTATCAGGAGTGCATGGCGGTCATCTCACCATCGGTGCCCAGACCTTCAGCTGCCTGGCGCCCAAGCTCTGGAATTTCGACCCTAAACCTGCACAGTAGCACTGGCATCAGAGTGTGTCGACAAGGGGCTTTTCACAGTAATGTCATTGCAATGTTAATGTAAGCCTACTTCTGACACTAATAAGATTATTATTACTTCATTTTCTCCTTCTAAGACCCTTCTTAAAGCCTACGTCTTAGACCATGTTTTTTAAAATTAAAAAAATAATAATCTTTATTAGTGTCACAAGCAGGCTTACATTAACACTGACGTGGCGATGCCGGCGTTGGACTGGGGTGAGCACAGTAAGAAGTCTTACAACACCAGGTTAAAGTCCAACAGGTTTGTTTCAAACACTAGCTTTCGGATCACTGCTCCTTCCTCAGGTGAATGAAGAGGTCTGTTCCAGAAACATTTATATAGACAAATTCAAAGAATCAAGACAATGCTTAGAATGCGAAAATTTGCAGGTAATTAAGTCTTTACAGATCCAGAGATAGGGGTAACCCCAGGTTAAAGAGGTGTGAATTGTCTCAAGCCAGTTGGTAGGATTTCACAAGCCCAGGCCAGATGGTGGGGGGTGAATGTAATGCGACATGAATCCCAGGTCCCGGTTCAGGCCGCACTCACGTGTGTGGAACTTGGCTATAAGTTTCTGCTCAGCGATTCTGCGTTGTCGTGCGTCCTGAAGGCCGCCTTGGAGAACGCTTACCCGGAGATCAGAGGCTGAATGCCCTTGACTGCTGAAGTGTTCCCCGACTGGAAGGGAACATTCCTGCCTGGTGATTGTCGCGCGATGTCCGTTCATTCGTTGTCGCAGCGTCTGCATGGTCTCACCAATGTACCACGCTTCGGGACATCCTTTCCTGCACCGTATGAGGCAGACAACGTTGGTCGAGCCTCACGAGTATGTACCGCGTACCTGGTGGGTGGTGTTCTCACATGTAATGGTGGTATCCATGTTGATGATCTGGCACGTCTTGCAGAGATTGCCATGGCAGGGTTATGTGGTGTCGTGGGCGCTGTTCTGAAGGCTGGGTAGTTTGCTGTAAACAATGGTTTGTTTGAGGTTGCGCGGTTGTTTGAAGGCAAGTAGTACCTCTTCATTCATCTGAGGAAGGAGCTGCGCTCCGAAAGCTAGTGTTTGAAACAAACCTGTTGGACTTTAACCTGGTGTTGTAAGACTTCTTACTGTACATTAACACTGCAGTGACGTTACTGTGAAAAGCCCCTAGTCGCCACATTCCGGCGCCTGTTCAGTTACACTGAGGGAGAATTCAGAATGTCCAATTCACCTAACAGCACGTCTTTCGAGACTTGTGGGAGGAAACCGGAGCACCCGGAGGAAACCCACGCAGACACGGGGAGAACGTGCAGACTCCACACGGACAATGACCCAAGCTGGGAATCGAACCTGGGACCCTGGCACCGTGACGCAACAGTGCTAACCACTGTGTTACCGTGCCACCTCGGTTTTACCAGCTGTCCTGTTATTCCCTTGTGTGCCTCAGCATCCGGTAATGCTTGGGATGATTTGCTTGGTTAAATGTGCTGTGTGTTGCAAGGTTCCCTTCGTGATCTTGATGTCTAAAACTGATTGATGGAAAAGTTGTTCTTTTCGCTTGACCTGCTGTTGTGTATGTGGCGCGACTCGACCGCCTGCCAGCACAAGCTCGTTCACTATTCTTTCAGTTCCTTTGGGTGACAGGATGAAAACTATTGAGGATTTTCTCTCTTGCTCCCCCTTTTGTTTGTGTAACAGGCAGGCTGGGCGTGTAATACGTGTACCTACATAAACAAACCCACCCGGCCAGGATGTGAGATGTGCAGCAGCCCCCGACCACCAGAATACTCTGTGCCCCAGGATTATAAACCCGACGATGAGGAAATGTGTCGCATCTTACAGGAGAAGGAGGCAATGCGGAGATATCAACAGGTACGGTCAAACGACTCTGTTGCAGTTATCCCGGGGTAATTGGCAGCAGCTGCTCCTGGAGTTACTTATGTTCAAAATGTTGGTTGCGCATCCCAGCCGAATGGGAGGTGTGCTTTACCCAGCATCCATAGCGCCAGAGATGCCACTCTATCCCTGGGATCGAACCATGCTAGCATTCAGTCCTGGAGGTGGAGAGGTTTGGTAGTGGGTAGTTGGAGTTGAGGGCACAATCAGATCAACCATGATCTTATTGACTGGCAAGCCAGGCTCGAGGGACTGAGTGGCCTGCTCCTAATTTGTATGTTTAGATTTGGATTTGTTTATTGTCACGTGTACCGAGGTACAGTGAAAAGTATTCTGCGGACAGTGCAGACACATTGTTCCAAAAAAAACATAGGACACACATAAATGCACATTGTAAATACATAGACACAGACATCGGGTGAAGCATACAGAGTATAGTACTGCTCAGTAGAGAAGATGTGTGAAGAGATCAGTTCAGTCTATTAGAGGGTCGTTTAGGAGTCTGGTAACCGCGGGGAAGAAACTGTTTTTGAGTCTGTTCGTGCGTGTTCTCAGACTTCTGTATCTCCTGCCCGATGGAAGAAGTTGGAAGAGTGAACCCGGGTGGGAGGGGTCTTTGTTTATGCTGCCCGCTTTCCCCAGTTAGTGGGAGGTGTAGATGGAGTCAATGGATGGGAGACGGTTTTGTGTGAAGGACTGGGCAGTGTTCACGACTCTCTGTAGATTCTTACAGTCTTGGGCCGAGCAGTTGCCATACCAGGCTGTGATGCAGCCAGATAGGATGATTTCTATGGTTTGTCTGTAAAAGTTGGTAAGGGTTAATGTGGACATGCCGAATTTCCTTAGTTTCCTGAGGCAAAATAGGGGCTGTTGTGCTTTCTTGGTCATAGTGTCGACGTGAGTGGACCAGGACAGATTGTTGGTGATGTGCTCCCCGAGGAATTTGAAGCTGTCAACCATCTCCACCTCGCACCATTGATGCAGACAGGGGTGTGTACGATACTTTGCTTCCTGAAGTCAATGACCAGCTCTTTAGTTTTGCTGGCATTGAGGGAGAGATTATTGACATAATGCCACTCCACTAGGTTCTGTATCTCCCTCCTGTATTCTGACTTGTCGTTGTTCGAGATCTGACCCACTATGATCATATCATCAGCAAAGTTGTAGATGGAGTTGGAGCCAAATTTTGCCACACAGTCCTGTGTGTGAGTGTATGTGTATATAGGGAGTATACTAGGGGGCTAAATACGCAGCCTTACGGGGTGGCGGTATTGAGGGCTGTCGTGGAGGAGGCGTTGTTGTTTATTCTTACTGATTGAGGTCTATGAGTCAGGGAGGTGAGGATCCAGTTGCAGAGGGAGGAGCCAAGTCCTAGGTTTTGGAGCATTGATATGACCTTGGCTGGGATTATGGTGTTGAAGGTGGAGCTGTTGTCAGTGAATCGAAGTGTGACGTAGGAGTCCTTGTTGTCGAGATTTTGCGTGGTATTGGTAAGTGAAGTTAAAGGAAACCCAAAGATGTTTTATAAATCTCAATTGATACTTTTTGTCTGTTTTCACAAGAGTTGCAGTGTTGCAGACACTTGTAGTTCAGGAGGACGGGTGTGAAACATTGAATGGCATAAAATAGTGAGGGAGAAAACATTCAGGAGGCTAGTACATTTGAAAGTGGATAAATCACAAGGCCTGGACAAAATGCATCCCAGGCTACAGATATTAACACACAAACAAGGCTCTGTTCTTTACAGGCAGAAAGAACAGGTGCACACATTGCACCGTTTCAGTTAAACAAAATAAGTGAAGGTCATTCACTGATTTATTCCAATCAGAGTGTTTGGCAGCTATCTGTCTAATGCAATCTCGCAAGACATTGCAATGTGAATTCTGCCTGTTGTGGGCGGGATCACTTTCTGGCAAGTCTCACTCTGACATGCGTTCCTGAGATCTAACCGAGGTGTGGGATGTCAAAGTCAAAAATCTAAAAGGGCGACAATACAAGGTACAGTGACTGAGGGGAGCTCAGTGAATAGGCCCAGTAATAACAAAAGGAATAAAACTGGATATGTTAAGATTCAAAACAGAGGTAAAAAAAACCATCATAAGTGTACTTTACCTGAATGCTCGTAGTATTCGGAATAAAGTTAATGAGTTAATGGCACAAATCATCGTAAAGACTATGATTTAGTGGCCATTACTGAAACATGGTTAAAGGATGGTCACGACTGGGAGTTAAATATCCGAGGGTATCAAACTATTCGGAAGGACAGAGTGGATGGTAAGGGAGGTGGTGTAGCTCTGTTATTTAAGGATGACATCCGGGCAATAGTAAGGGATGACATCGGTGCTATGGAGGATAAGGTTGAATCCATTTGGGTGGAAATCAGGAATAGTAAGGCGAAAAAGTCACTGATAGGAGTAGTCTATCGGCCACCAAATAGTAACGTTATGGTGGGGCAGGCAATAAACAAAGAAATAACTGATGCATGTAGAAATGGTACAGCAGTTATCATGGGGGATTTTAATCTACATGTCGATTGGTTTAACCAGGTCGGTCAAGGCAACCTTGAGGAGGAGTTTATAGAATGTATCCGCGATAGTTTCCTAGAACAGTATGTAATGGAACCTACGAGGGAACAAGCGGTCCTAGATCTTGTCCTGTGTAATGAGACAGGATTGATTCATGATCTCATAGTTAGGGATCCTCTCGGAAGGAGCGATCACAATATGGTGGAATTTAAAATACAGATGGAGGATGAGAAAGTAAAATCAAATACTAGTGTTTTGTGTTTAAACAAAGGAGATTACAAGGGGACGAGAGAAGAACTAGCTAAGGTAGACTGGGAGCAAAGACTTTATGGTGGAATAGTTGAGGAACAGTGGAGAACCTGCCAAGCGATTTTTCACAGTGCTCAGCAAAGGTTTATACCAACAAAAAGGAAGGACGGTAGAAAGAGGGAAAATCGACCGTGGATATCTAAGGAAATAAGGGAGAGTATCAAATTGAAGGAAAAAGCATATAAAGTGGCAAAGATTGCTGGGAGATTAGAGGACTGGAAATCTTTAGGGGGCAACAGAAAGCTACGAAAGGTATAAAGAAGAGTAAGATGGATTATGAGAGTAAACTTGCTCAGAATATAAAAGCAGACAGTAAAAGTTTTTACAAATATCTAAAACAAAAAAGAGTGGCTAAGGTAAATATTGGTCCTTTAGAGGATGAGAAGGGAGTTTTAATAATGGGAAATGAGGAAATGGCTGAGGAACTGAACAGATTTTTTGGGTCGGTCTTCACAGTGGAAGACACAAATAACATGCCAGCGACTGATAGAAATGAGGCTATGACAGGTGAGGACCTTGAGAGGATTGTTATCACTAAGGAGGGAGTGATGGGCAAGCTAATGGGGCTAAAGGTAGACAAGTCTCGTGGCCCTGATGGAATGCATCCCAGAGTGCTAAAAGAGATGGCTAGGGAAATTGCAGATGCACTAGTGATAATTTACCGAAATTCACTAGACTCTGGGGTGGTCCCGGTGGATTGGAAATTAGCAAACGTGACACCACTGTTTAAAAAAGGAGGTAGGCAGAAAGCAGGAAATTATAGGCCAGTGAGCTTAACTTCAGTAGTAGGGAAGATGCTGGAATTTATCATCAAGGAAGAAATAGCGAGGCATCTGGATAGAAATTGTCCCATTGGGCAGACGCAGCATGGGTTCATGAAGGGCAGGTCATGCCTAACTAATTTAGTGGAATTTTTTGAGGACATTACCAGTGCAGTAGATAACGGGGAGCCGATGGATGTGGTATATCTGGATTTCCAGAAAGCCTTTGACAAGGTGCCACACAAAAGGTTGCTGCCATAAGATAAAGATGCATGGCATTAAGGATAAAGTAGTAGCATGGATAGAGGATTGGTTAATTAATAGAAAGCAAAGAGTGGGGATTAATGGGTGTTTCTCTGGTTGGCAATCAGTAGCTAGTGGTGTCCCTCAGGGATCCGTGTTGGGCCCACAATTGTTCACAATTTACATAGATGATTTGGAGTTGGGGACCAAGGGCAATGTGTCCAAGTTTGCAGATGACACTAAGATGAGTGGTAAAGCGAAAAGTGAAGAGGATACTGGAAGTCTACAGAGGGATTTGGAGAGGTTAAGTGAATAGGCTAGGGTCTGGCAGATGGAATACAATGTTGACAAATGTGAGGTTATCCACTTTGGTAGGAATAACAGCAAACGGGATTATTACTTAAACGATAAAATATTAAAGCATGCCGCTGTGCAGAGAGACTTGGGTGTGCTAGTGCATGAATCACAGAAAGTTGGTTTACAGGGGCAACAGGTGATTAAGAAGGCAAATGGAATTTTGTCCTTCATTGCTAGAGGGATGGAGTTTAAGACTAGGGAGGTTATGCTGCAATTGTATAAGATGTTAGTGAGGCCACACCTGGAGTATTGTGTTCAGTTTTGGTCTCCTTACTTGAGAAAGAACCTACTGGCACTGGAGGGTGTGCAGAGGAGATTCACTAGGTTAATCCCAGAGCTGAAGGGGTTGGATTATGAGGCGAGGTTGAGTAGACTGGGACTGTACTCGTTGGAATTTAGAAGGATCTTTAGGGGATCTTATAGAAACATTTAAAATTATGAAGGGAATAGATAGGATAGATGCGGGCAGGTTGTTTCCACTGGCGGGTGAAAGCAGAACTAGGGGACAAAGCCTCAAAATAAGGGGAAGTAGATTTAGGATGGAGTTTAGGAGGAACTTCTTCACCCAAAGGGTTGTGAATCTATGGAATTCCTTGCCCAGTGAAGCAGTTGAGGCTCCTTCATTACATGTTTTTAAGGTAAAGGTAGATAGTTTTTTGAAGAATAAAGGGATTAAGGGTTATGGTGTTCGGGCCGGAAAGTGGAGCTGAGTCCACAAAAGATCAGCCATGATCTCATTGAATGGCGGAGCAGGCTCGAGGGGCCAGATGGCCGACTCCAGCTCCTAGTTCTTATGTTCTTATGTAACCGAGGTGTGCGATCTAACCGAGGTGTGGGATCTAACCGAGGTGTGGGATCTAACCGAGGTGTGGGATCTAACCGAGGTGTGGGATCTAACCGAGGTGTGGGATCTAACCGAGGCGTGGGATCTAACCGAGGTGTGGGATCTAACCGAGGTGTGGGATCTAACCGAGGTGTGGGATCTAACCGAGGTGTGGGATCTAACCGAGGTGTGGGATCTAACCGAGGTGTGGGATCTAACCGAGGCGTGGGATCTAACCGAGGTGTGGGATCTAACCGAGGCGTGGGATCTAACCGAGGTGTGGGATCTAACCCCCTCACTTTGGAGACCTCGGGCTAGTGCTGTGCAACGCTGGTATCCACAAACGCGGACCAGACGGAACGACACTCGTACGGGTCTCCTGGGCGATTGGAGGCCCCCAGGTCTATGCCCTCTGGGCAGGGTGGCACCCTGGCACTGCTGGTGCCAACTGGGTACCCAGGCACTGTCTGCCTGGCACCCTGACACTGCCAGCTGACTGGGGCACTCCCAGACTGGTGCTGCCAAGGTGCCAAGCTGACATGTTTTGGGTGGTGGTGATTGGGCCGGGGCGGTGCCCTGCCTGGGCGCGGGAAGATGTGGTATGGTGAGGAGAGGGCAAGCGGAACTCCTCAGTACAGAAAACGGGACTAAATGGGTCCTCGGCTGCACATTCCCCACTGAGCCCCCCGATATACCCGTATGGGCGTTAGTTAGCGGAGTGTTTCTTGGTGCTCTGAGCGCTACGGCACTCTGTCCCCATTCGGATAAATGGTGCCCCTATTTTATAGAAGTCTTTTCTATTTCTTATATGTATATATTTACGAGAATTAAAACCTCTTATTTGAAAAAGTACTTGGGTCTTACCTTTTTGTCATTTTTAATGGGAGGAGTGTCGCTGCTCCTTGGGTTGAAATGGGAGAGTATTGTTGGAATGCCAGCTTCTCATATTGGACACACGCACATACACATACATACATACATACACATACATACATACACATACATACATACACATACATACATACACATACATACATACACATACATACATACACATACATATATACACATACATACATACACACACACATACATACATACATACATACATACACACGCACGCACATACACACACACGTAAATATATTCACTCTCACTTCTCTCTCACCTCTTTCTCACACACACACAGTCACCTCTCTCCCTTTCTCTCTCTCTCACACACACACCTCCCTCATTCATGCACACACACACTCCCCTCTCCCTCACACACACACCCCTCCCTCATTCGTGCACACACACACTCCCCTCTCTCTCACACACACACCCCTCCCTCATTCATGCACACACACACTCTCCTATCTCTCTCTCTCACACACACACACCTCCCTCATTCATGCACACACACACTCCCCTCTCACACACACACCTCCCTCATTCGTGCACACACACACTCCCCTCTCACACACACACTCCCCTCTCTCTCACACACACACAAACCCCTCCCTCATTCATGCACACACACACTCCCTCTCTCTCACACACACACCTCCCTCATTCGTGCACACACACACTCCCCTCTCTCTCTCACACACACACACCTCCCTCATTCATGCACACACACACTCCCCTCTCTCTCTCACACACACACACCTCCCTCATTCGTGCACACACACACTCCCCTCTCTCTCACACACACACCTCCCTCATTCGTGCACACACACACTCCCCTCTCTCTCACACACACACACCTCCCTCATTCATGCACACACACTCTCCTATCTCTCTCTCTCACACACACACACCTCCCTCATTCATGCACACACACACTCCCCTCTCACACACACACCTCCCTCATTCATGCACACACACACTCCCCTCTCACACACACACCTCCCTCATTCGTGCACACACACACTCCCCTCTCTCTCACACACACACCCCTCCCTCATTCATGCACACACACACTCCCCTCTCTCTCTCACACACACACACCCCTCATTCATGCACACACACACTCCCCTCTCACACACACACCTCCCTCATTCGTGCACACACACACTCCCCTCTCACACACACACCTCCCTCATTCATGCACACACACACTCCCCTCTCACACACACACCTCCCTCATTCGTGCACACACACACTCCCCTCTCTCTCACACACACACCCCTCCCTCATTCATGCACACACACACTCCCCTCTCTCTCACACACACACACCCCTCATTCATGCACACACACACTCCCCTCTCTCTCACACACCTCCCTCATTCGTGCACACACACACTCCCCTCTCTCTCACACACCCCTCCCTCATTCATGCACACACACACTCCCTCTCACACACAACACCTCCCTCATTCAGGCACACACAACAACTCCCTCTCTCTCTCACACACACACCTCCCTCATTCATGCACACACACACTCCCTCTCTCTCACACACACACCTCCCTCATTCATGCACACACACACTCCCCTCTCTCTCTCACACACACACACCCTCCCTCATTCGTGCACACACGCACTCCCTCTCTCTCTCACACACACACCCTCCCTCATTCATGCACGCACACACTCCCCTCTCACACACACACCCCTCCCTCATTCATGCACACACACACTCCCCTCTCTCTCTCACACACACACACCTCCCTCATTCATGCACACACACACTCCCCTCTCTCACACACACACCCCTCCCTCATTCGTGCACACACACACTCCCCTCTCTCTCTCACACACACACACCTCCCTCATTCGTGCACACACACTCCCCTCTCTCTCACACACACCCCTCCCTCATTCGTGCACACACACTCCCCTCTCTCTCACACACACACCTCCCTCATTCATGCACACACACACTCCCCTCTCTCTCTCTCACACACACACACACCTCCCTCATTCATGCACACACACACTCCCCTCTCTCTCTCTCACACACACACACACACCTCCCTCATTCATGCACACACACACTCCCCTCTCTCTCTCTCACACACACACCCCTCCCTCATTCGTGCACACACACACTCCCCTCTCTCTCACACACACACCTCCCTCATTCGTGCACACACACACTCTCCTCTCTCTCTCTCTCACACACACACCCCTCCCTCATTCGTGCACACACACACTCCCCTCTCTCTCACACACACCTCCCTCATTCATGCACACACACACTCCCCTCTCTCCCCCTCACACACACACCCCTCCCTCATTCGTGCACACACACACTCCCCTCTCTCTCACACACACACCCCTCCCTCATTCGTGCACACACACACTCCCCTCTCTCTCTCTCTCACACACACACCTCCCTCATTCATGCACACACACACTCCCCTCTCACACACACACCTCCCTCATTCGTGCACACACACACTCCCCTCTCTCTCTCTCTCTCACACACACACCTCCCTCATTCATGCACACACACACTCCCCTCTCACACACACACCTCCCTCATTCATGCACGCACACACTCCCCTCTCTCTCACACACACACACCTCCCTCATTCATGCACACACACACTCTCCTCTCTCTTTCTCTCACACACACACCTCCCTCATTCGTGCACACACACACTCCCCTCTCTCTCTCACACACGCACACCTCCCTCATTCATGCACACACACACTCCCCTCTCTCTCACACACACACACCTCCTTCATTCATGCACACACACACTCCCCTCTCTCTCACACACACACACCTCCCTCATTCATGCACACACACACTCCCCTCTCTCTCACACACACACACCTCCCTCATTCATGCACACACACACTCCCTCTCTCTCTCACACACACACCCTCCCTCATTCATGCACACACACACTCCCCTCTCTCTCTCACACACACACCTCCCTCATTCATGCACACACACACTCCCCTCTCTCTCTCACACACACACACCTCCCTCATTCATGCACACACACACTCCCCTCTCTCTCACACACACACCTCCCTCATTCGTGCACACACACACTCCCCTCTCACTCTCACACACACACACCTCCCTGATTCGTGCACACACACACTCCCCTCTCTCTCACACACACACACACACCTCCCTCATTCATGCACACACACACTCCCCTCTCTCTCACACACACACCTCCCTGATTCGTGCACACCCACCCTCCCAGGCAGCGCGTTCCAGACCCTCACCCCGCCTCTCCCACCCTCCCAGGCAGTACGTTCCAGACCCTCATCCCGCCTCTCCCACCCTCCCAAGCAGTGTGTTCCAGACCCTCATCCCGCCTCTACCACCCTCCCAGGCAGCGCATTCCAGACCCTCACCCCGCCTCTCCCACCCTCCCAGGCAGTGCATTCCAGACCGTCACCACCCTCTGGGTAAAAACGATTTTCCCCAAATCCACCCTAAACATCCCCTCACCTGAACTAGTGTCCCCATCGTAACTGACCCTTCAACTAAGGGGAACAGGGGCAGCACGGTGGCCTAGTGGTTAGCACAACCGCCTCACGGCGCTGAGGTCCCAGGTTCGATCCCGGCTCTGGGTCACTGTCCGTGTGGAGTTTGCACATTCTCCCCGTGTCTGCGTGGGTTTCGCCCCCACAACCCAAAAGTGTGCAGAGTAGGTGGATTGGCCACGCTAAATTGCCCCTTAATTGGAAAAAAATAATTGGGTAATCTAAATTTATAAAAAAAAAAGAAGAAAAAAAAAACTAAGGGGAACAGCTGCTCCCTATCCACCCTGTCCATGTCCCTCGTAATCCTGTACACCTCCATCAGGTCACCCCTCAGTCTTCTCTGCTGACTACAACCCAAGCCTATCCAACCTCTCCTCATAACTGAAATGCTCCATCCCAATCACATGTACAATCACATCCTCCCTATAATGTGCTGACCAGAATTGCACACAGTGCTCCAGCTGTGGCCTCACCAAAGTTCTCCACAGCTCCATCATGACCTTCCTGCTTTTGTAATCTAGGCCCTGATTGATAAAAGCGAGTGTCCCATCTGCCTTTTTCACCTCCCTATTAACCTGCCCTTCTGCCTTCAGAGATCTGTGGACAAACTCGCCAAGGTCCCTTTGTTCCTCGGAACTTCCCAGTGTCAGGCCATTCATTGAATACTTCCTTGTCAAACCTCACTGTTAACCAACCAGCCAATCCGCAGACTTACTGATCCGACCCCCCACATTGTCATCTATGTTCTGGGGCTGGTTTAGCACACTGGGCTAAATAGCTGGCTTTGAAAGCAGACCAAGGCAGGCCAGCAGCACGGCTCAATTCCCGTACCAGCCTCCCCGAATAGGCGCCGGAATGTGGCGACTAGGGGCTTTTCACAGTAACTTCATTGAAGCCTACTCGTGACAATAAGCGATTTTCATCTTTTTCATTTTCAAATGACGAATATTAAGGGACCCAGCAGTGATCTCTGTGGTACCCCACTGGACACTGGCTTCCAGTCACTAAAGCAGCCGTCTATCATCACCCTCTGCCTCCTACAACTAAGCCAATTATGAATCCACCTGATCAAGTTACCCTGTATCCCATTTGCCTTCTTTATAAATCTCCATGTGGGACCTCGTCAAAGGCTTTGCTGAAATCCATGTAAACTACATCGACTACACTACCCTCATCTACCCACCTGGTCACATCCTCAAAAAATTCAATGAAATTTGTTAGGCATAACCTCCCTCTGACAAGCCACGCTGACTATTCCTGATCAAACCCGTGCCTCTCCAAGTGGAGATGGATTCTCTCCTTTAGAATCTTTTCCAGTAGTTTCCCCACTCACTGGCCTGTAGTCCCCTGGCTTATCTCTACAGCCTTTCTTAAATAGTGGGACCACATTAGCTGCTCTCCAGTCCTCTGGCACCTCCCCCATAGCCAGAGAGGAATTAAACATTTGGGTCAGAGCCCCGGCAATCTCCTCCCTCGCCTCCGCCAGCACCTGGGGCACAATTCATCCGGACCTGGAGACTTGCCTGACACCCCCGGTGCCAATTTGCTCAATAACCTCACAGTCTCTCTCTCCCCGAGTTCCATACCCACATCCTCATTCTCTTGGGTGAAGACAGATGTGAAATATTCATTCAACACCCCACCAATGTCCCCTGGCTCCACACACAAATTTCCCCCTTGGTCCCCTAATGGGCCTACTCTCTCCCTGTTTATCCTCTTCCCATTGACATGCTGAGAGAATATCTTGGGATTTTCCCTACTTTTACCAGCCAGAGAAAGTCATACCCCTCTTTTCTCTCCAAAATTGCTTCCAAAAGCTCCATCCTGCACTTCCTTTACCGAACTAATGCCTCCCCTGATTTGCTGACTTGCAAATAGTCTCTCTTTTCCTTCTCAAGATATCATGAATATCTCGGGTCATCCGTGATTCTCAGGACTTGTTACTCCTTCCCATCGCCACAAAGGGAACAGATTGAGCTTGTGTTCTCCTATTTCCTTTTTGAATCCCCCCCCCCCCCCCCCCCCCCCCACACCCCACATATAGGGCTGGTTTAGCACACTGGGCTAAATCGCTGGCTTTGAAAGCAGGCCAAGGCAGGCCAGCAGCACGGTTCAATTCCCGTTCCAGCCTCCCCGAGCAGGCGCCGGAATGTGGCGACTAGGGGCTTTTCACAGCAACTTTATTTGAAGCCTACTTGTGACAATAAGCGGTTTTCATTTCATAACTTTCCCAGTCTACCGTGGCCAAATTCTGCCTCATTTCACTGAAATCCACTCTTCCTCCAATCTTTTCTTTGCAGATTGTCCATTTCTTTGTCCATAACCAGCTTAATCCAGCACACAGTTGCCTCTCACGCACACTCGCCTCTCACACACACTCGCCTCTCACACACACACTCGCCTCTCCCGCACACACTCACATCTCACGCACACACCCTCGCCTCTCTCACATACTCACTTGCTTCCATCGTGCACACTCCCCTCTCTCATGCACACACACACTCCTCCGTCGTGCACACACACTCCCCTCTGTCGCACACGCATTCCCCTCTCTCCCACACTCGCCTCTCTCACGCACACACACTCCCCTCTCACACACACACGCACTCCCCTCTCTCCCACACTCCCCCCTCTCACGCCCACACACTCCCCTCTCTCACGCACACACACTCCCCTCTCTCACACACACACTCCCCTCTCTCCCACACTCCCCTCTCTCACGCACATACGCACTCCCCTCTCTCCCACACTCCCCCCTCTCACGCCCACACACTCCCCTCTCTCATGCACACACACTCCCCTCTCTCACGCACACACACTCCCCTCTCACACACACATGCACTCCCCTCTCTCCCACACTCCCCTCTCTCACGCACATACGCACTCCCCTCTCTCCCACACTCCCCTCTGTCACACACATACACACTCCCCTCTCCCCCACACTCCCCTCTCTCACGCACACACACTCCCCTCTCTCGCACACGCACTCCCCTTTCTCCCACACTCCCCACTCTCACGCACACACACTCCTCTCTCACGCACACACACTCCTCTCTCACGCACACACACTCCCCTCTCTCACACACACACTCCCCTCTCTCACGCACACACACTCCCCTCTCTCACACACATACGCACTCCCCTCTCTCCCACACTCCCCTCTCTCGCACACGCACTCCCCTCTCTCCCACACTCCCCTCTCTCACACACACACACTCCCCTCTCTCGCACACGCATTCCCCTCTCTCCCACACTCGCCTCTCTCACGCACACACACTCCCCTCTCACACACACATGCACTCCCCTCTCTCCCACACTCCCCTCTCTCACGCACATACGCACTCCCCTCTCTCCCACACTCCCCTCTGTCACACACATACACACTCCCCTCTCCCCCACACTCCCCTCTCTCACGCACACACACTCCCCTCTCTCGCACACGCACTCCCCTTTCTCCCACACTCCCCCCTCTCACGCACACACACTCCTCTCTCACGCACACACACTCCCCTCTCTCACACACACACTCCCCTCTCTCACGCACACACACTCCCCTCTCTCACACACATACGCACTCCCCTCTCTCACACACATACGCACTCCCCTCTCTCCCACACTCCCCTCTCTCGCACACGCACTCCCCTCTCTCCCACACTCCCCTCTCTCACACACACACACTCCCCTCTCTCGCACATGTACTCCCCTCTCTCCCACACTCCCCTCTCTCACGCACACACACTCCCCTCTCTCGCACATGTACTCCCCTCTCTCCCACACTCCCCTCTCTCACGCACACACACTCTCCTCTCACACGCACACACACGCGACTGCTTTGCCCTGCTCCGCGGCCTGCCTTTCTTCCACTCTGAAGCTTTCTTTCCCTCCCTCCTCCCTCTACGGGCCCACTAGGGGCTGGTTTAGCTCACTGGGGCTAAATCGCTGGCTTTTAAAGCAGGCCAGAGGCACGGTTCGATTCCTGTACCAGCCTCCCCGGACAGGCGCCGGAATGTGGCGACTAGGGGCTTTTCACAGTAACTTCATTGAAGCCTACTCGTGACAAGCAATTTTCATTTATTTTTCATTCCACTTGCCTTCTCCTGCTCTGAGGTTCGTTTGCCCTCGCTCCCTCTCTGAGGCCTCCTTTCCCCCAGTCCGAGGATCCTCTCCTGCCCCCAATCCCACCCTCGGGCCGCTTTTCCTGCCGAGCCACCACTCTCCTCGTTACTTTGATGTCCGTGCTCGTCCTGTGGTGAAAATTTGGGTTTGCCGCTGGTTACAGCTCGTCCAGTCAGAAAACGGCTCCTGCAGAAGCCAGCCTCTGGTTGGACAAGCAGCTTTGTAATAGTTTCAAATGTCATCTCAGCGGGACTTCCCGGGAAAATCTGGCCTCGACTGCTTACCCTGGCTTCCTGGGAAAGTCTGGCCTCGACAGCTCATCCTGGCTTCCTGGGAAAGTCTGGCCTCGACAGCTTACCCTGGCTTCCCGGGAAAGTCTGGGAATGTCTGGCCTTGACTGCTTACCCTGGCTTCCCGGGAAAGTCTGGGAATGTCTGGCCTCGACAGCTTACCCTGGCTTCCCGGGAAAGTCTGGGAATGTCTGGCCTTGACTGGTTACCCTGGCTTCCCGGGAAAGTCTGGGAATGTCTGGCCTCGACTGCTTACCCTGCCTTCCCGGGAACGTCTGGCCTCGACTGCTCATCCTGGCTTCCCGGGAAAGTCTGGCCTCGACTGCTTACCCTGGCATCCCGGGAAAGTCTGGGAATGTCTGGCCTCGACTGCTTACCCTGGCTTCCTGGGAGAGTCTGGACTCGACTGCTCATCCTGGCTTCCCGGGAAAGTCTGGCCTCTACTGCTTACCCTGGCATCCCGGGAAAGTCTGGGAATGTCTGGCCTCGACAGCTTACCCTGGCTTCCCGGGAAAGTCTGGGAATGTCTGGCCCCGACTGCTTACCCTGGCTTCCCGGGAAAGTCTGGGAATGTCTGGCCCCGACTACTTACCCTGGCTTCCCGGGAAAGTCTGGGAATGTCTGGCCTCGACTGCTTACCCTGGCTTCCCAGGAAAGTCTGGCCTCGACTGCTTACCCTGGCTTCCCGGGAAAGTCTGGGAATGTCTGGCCTCGACTGCTTACCCTGACTTCCCGGGAATGTCTGGGAATGTCTGGCCTCAACTGCTTACCCTGGCTTCCCGGGAAAGTCTGGGAATGTCTGGCCTCGACTGCTTACCCTGGCTTCCCGGGAAAGTCTGGGAATGTCTGGCCTCGACTGCTTACCCTGGCTTCCCGGGAAAGTCTGGCCTCGACTGCTTACCCTGGCATCCCGGGAAAGTCTGGGAATGTCTGGCCTCGACTGCTTACCCTGGCATCCCGGGAAAGTCTGGGAATGTCTGGCCCCGACTGCTTACCCTGGCTTCCTGGGAAAGTCTGGGAATGTCTGGCCCCGACTGCTTACCCTGGCTTCCTGGGAGAGTCTGGGAATGTCTGGCCTCGACTGCTTACCCTGGCATCCCAGGAAAGTCTGGCCTCTACTGCTCATCCTGGCTTCCCGGGAAAGTCTGGCCCCGACTGCTTACCCTGGCTTCCCGGGAAAGTCTGGCCTCGACTGCTTACCCTGGCTTCCCGGGAAAGTCTGGCCTACCTGGCCTCCGTTTCCATGGAATGGTTGAATTGTGGGGGACAGTAAGGGTACGAGACCTCAGCAGATTCTGTGTGTACGCTATGAAGTTACAGTCTGGACATTACACGTACTCTTTTGCTCACTGCCACATTCGAAGCCCCACATCTGGCCATTGCAGAATTGAATGATATGAAGTATGAACTTAGCCACATAGCTATCCTGTATCCAAACTGGCTTTACACTGAGGAGCAGAGCCACACGATGTGAACACGTCCGGGGGAGTTGACCTCAACCCTGGAGCTCTCGACACTTTTACGTGAAGCGTATTGATTTCCAGTGTCTGGCCGAGCAGATTCATTCTTCTCTCCTTTCTGTTTTTTTGAATCACAGGAAAAAGGAAGAAGAGAAGAATGTTTACCCACAGGCCACGCACACAGATTGGCCCTGGCAGAGGCTGAGAAGCTGCCACCCTCTGACTGACTCTGCTCCCCTTCCCTGCCCATCGGAGGCTGCATCAAGGGGTGATGGTGAGCTGGAGCTCACAGCGGAACTTCTCACAGGCACAGATACTACGATGGCAAAGATCCCCCCCCCCCTCCCCAACACAGTACAAACACCCGGCTGTCTGCAGAGCCCAGCATGGGCCCCTGATCGATGCAGCAGACTCTACACTGTCTCCTGTCACAGCAAAAGATATCACACATGTATATGATCTGGGAGTGTGCACAGGCACACTGGTAGCTGCTATGTTTTATTTTCTGACCACGCTAATTTTTAATTGTCGCAAGTGTTCACATACTGATTGTAAAGTTACGGCTGTAGAAAGTATAAGCGAGCAAGAATTATTTTGTTACTTCTTATTGCCAACAAATTAAAATTAAAACACTTTTCTCCAGAGATGGAGTGCAATCATCGATTTTTATCTTTTTAACGCAACATATGTTACTGGTCTCTGGACAGGCAGAACATTAGCGCATTCTCGCTCGGGGATCCCTCTCAACCCCCGGTGAGCCGTCTGTCTGACTGCTGTGCGAGCCCTGCACTGTCCGAGGGTCAGTACTGAGGGAGTGCTGCACTGTCAGAGGGTCAGTACTGAGGGAGCGCCGCACTGTCCGAGGGTCAGTACTGAGGGGGTGCCGCACTGTCAGAGGGTCAGTACTGAGGGAGTGCCGCACTGTCAGAGGGTCAGTACTGAGGGACTGCCGCACTGTCAGAGGGTCAGTACTGAGGGAATGCCGCACTGTCAGAGGGTCAGTACTGAGGGAGTGCTGCACTGTCAGAGGGTCAGTACTGAGGGAGTGCTGCACTGTCAGAGGGTCAGTACTGAGGGAGTGCCGCACTGTCAGAGGGTCAGTACTGAGGGAGTCCTGCACTGTCAGAGGGTCAGTACTGAGGGAGTGCCGCACTGTCAGAGGGTCAGCACTGAGGGAGTGCCGCACTGTCAGAGGGTCAGTACTGAGGGAGTGCCGCATTGTCAGTGGGTCAGTGCTGAGGGAGTGCCGCACTGTCAGAGGGTCAGTACTGAGGGAGTGCTGCACTGTCAGAGGGTCAGTACTGAGGGAGTGCTGCACTGTCAGAGGGTCAGTACTGAGGGAGTGCGGCACTGTCAGAGGGTCAGTACTGAGGGAGTGCCGCACTGTCAGAGGGTCAGTACTGAGGGAGTGCTGCACTGTCAGAGGGTCAGTATTGAGGGAGTGCCGCACTGTCAGAGGGTCAGTACTGAGGGAGTGCCGCACTGTCAGAGGGTCAGTACTGAGGGAGTGCCGCATTGTCAGAGGGTCAGTACTGACACTGTGTGTGAGGTCCCTCAGGTGCTCATAAAATATCACATGGGGCTATTTGAAAGAAATGCATGGGTGTTTTCTCTTTGCGTAAACAATGTTTGTCCCTTAGTCAGTGTTAATATTTTTACTAAGTCATTATCGGATTGCTGTTTGTATAAGTTTGCTGTGCACATATTGGTTGCTGCCTGTCGACAGTGTTGTTATGAGCCAGGGTTTAGAGAACCCCAAAGTGTATCATTGAGTTCACGTGACCCACAACTTTTAATAGATTGTGATATGGGGAGCACATGGACCACTCTACAGGTGTGGGACAGCAGAAATGGAAAAGTATTTTTAAAAACAAAACAATGTTTATTCTACGAACCAGCAGAGGGCAGCAGAGCAGAGCTACTGATCAGCTGTTCTGGGGAAATTTGCATACGTGCAGTGCGGTCAGCCTAAGTTGAAGGTGAACCTGCGAAGAAGACCCAAGGAGTTTGAGTAAAGGCAAGCAACCAGCAGAGGGCAGCAGAGCAGAGCTACTGATCAGCTGTTCTGGGGAAATTTGCATACGTGCAGTGCGGTCAGCCTAAGTTGAAGGTGAACCTGCGAAGAAGACCCAAGGAGTTTGAGTAAAGGCAAGCAACCAGCAGAGCAGAGCTACTGATCAGCTGTTCTGGGGAAATTTGCATACGTGCAGTGCGGTCAGCCTAAGTTGAAGGTGAACCTGCGAAGAAGACCCAAGGAGTTTGAGTAAAGGCAAGCAACCAGCAGAGGGCAGCAGAGCAGAGCTACTGATCAGCTGTTCTGGGGAAATTTGCATACGTGCAGTGCGGTCAGCCTAAGTTGAAGGTGAACCTGCGAAGAAGGCCCAAGGAGTTTGAGTAAAGGCAAGCAACCAGCAGAGGGCAGCAGAGCAGACCTACTGATCAGCTGTTCTGGGGAAATTTGCATACGTGCAGTGCGGTCAGCCTAAGTTGAAGGTGGTTTGTGGAGGGGCTGTTGGCAAGTGACAGTTAAACCCGAAACACTTTGTGAGTGTTTCCCACCCTACCTCCTCCTCGAACCAACCCCCCCACCCCACGGTGGTTGGGAAGCGGGAGCAGGGGCCTGTCGTGAAGGTGAGTGAGTGCCTTTAAATTTGCTTACCTTTCAGCGGGATCAGGGTTTGAGGTAATATCAGGTAAGCTCTTCCTTTCTTTTTCTTTTTCTTGTTTTTTTTTAATCTAGGGGGGATGTCAGGGAAGGCAGTACAATGCTCCTCCTGCAGAATGTTTGAGGTGAGGGACGCCGTCAGTGTCCCTGCTGATTTCATCTGTGGGAAGTGCACCCAACTCCAGCTCCTCAAAAACCGTGTTAGGGACCTGGAGCTTGAGCTGGATGAACTTCGGATCATTCGGGAGGCAGAGGGGGTCATAGATAGGAGCTTCAGGGAAGTAGTTACACCAAAGGCTGGAGATAGATGGGTAACTGTAAGAGGGACTGGGAAGAAGCAGTCAGTGCAGGGACCCCCTGCGGTCGTTCCCCTGAGTAACAAGTATACCGTTTTGGATACTTGTGGGGGGGACGACTTACCAGGGGTAAGCCATGGGGTACGGGCCTCTGGCACGGAGTCTGTCCCTGTTGCTCAGAAGGGAAGGGGGGAAAGGAGTAGAACATTAGTAATTGGGGACTCAATAGTCAGGGGCACAGATAGGAGATTTTGTGGGAGCGAGAGAGACTCACGTTTGGTATGTTGCCTCCCAGGTGCAAGGGTACGTGATGTCTCGGATCGTGTTTTCCGGGTCCTTAAGGGGGAGGGGGAGCAGCCCCAAGTCGTAGTCCACATTGGCACTAACGACATAGGTAGGAAAGGGGACAAGGATGTCAGGCAGGCCTTTAGGGAGCTAGGATGGAAGCTCAGAGCGAGAACAAACAGAGTTGTTATCTCTGGGTTGTTGCCCGTGCCACGTGATAGTGAGATGAGGAATAGGGAGAGAGAGCAATTAAACACGTGGCTACAGGGATGGTGCAGGCGGGAGGGATTCAGATTTCTGGATAACTGGGGCTCTTTCTGGGGAAGGTGGGACCTTCCCTGAGACCAGGATGGTCTACATCTGAACCTGAGGGGCACCAATATCCTGGGGGGGAGATTTGTTAGTACTCTTTGGGGGGGTTTAAACTAATTCAGCAGGGGCATGGGAACCTGGATTGTAGTTTTGGGGTGCGAGAGATTGAGAGTAGAGAGGTCAGGAGCACAGTTTTGACTTCGCAGGAGGGCGGCAGTGTTCAGGTCTGTGGTTTGAAGTGTGTCTATTTCAATGCCAGGAGTATACGAAATAAGGTAGGGGAACTGGCAGCATGGGTTGGTACCTGGGACTTCGATGTTGTGGCCATTTCAGAGACATGGATAGAGCAGGGACAGGAATGGTTGTTGCAGGTTCCGGGGTTTAGGTGCTTTAGTAAGGTCAGAGAAGGGGGCAAAAGAGGGGGAGGTGTGGCGCTGCTAGTCAAGGACAGTATTACGGTGGTAGAAAGGATGCAAGATGGGGACTCTTCTTCCGAGGTAGTATGGGCTGAGGTTAGAAACAGGAAAGGAGAGGTCACCCTGTTGGGAGTTTTCTATAGGCCACCTAATAGTTCTAGAGATGTAGAGGAAAGGATGGCGAAGATGATTCTGGAAAAGAGCGAAAGTAACAGGGTAGTTGTTATGGGAGACTTTAACTTTCCTAATATTGACTGGAAAAGATATAGTTCGAGTACATTGGATGGGTCGTTCTTTGTACAATGTGTGCAGGAGGGTTTTCTGACACAATATGTTGACAGGCCAACAAGAGGTGAGGCCACTTTGGATTTGGTTTTGGGTAATGAACCAGGCCAGGTGTTAGATCTGGAGGTAGGTGAACACTTTGGAGACAGTGACCACAATTCGGTGACCTTTACGTTAGTGATGGAAAGGGATAAGTATACCCCGCAGAGCAAGAGTTATAGCTGGGGGAAGGGCAATTATGATGCCATTAGACATGACTTATGATGTGTTGGTTGGAGAAGTAGGCTGCAAGGGTTGGGCACACTGGATATGTGGAGCTTGTTCAAGGAACAGCTATTGCATGTTCTTGATAAGTACGTACCAGTCAGGCAGGGAGGAAGGGGTCGAGCGAGGGAACCGTGGTTTACCAAAGAAGTGGAATCTCTTGTTAAGAGGAAGAAGGAGGCCTATGTGAAGATGAGGCGTGAAGTTTCAGTTGGGGCGCTTGATAGTTACAAGGAAGCGAGGAAGGATCTAAAGAGAGAGCTGAGACGAGCAAGGAGGGGACATGAGAAGTCTTTGGCAGGTAGGATCAAGGAAAACCCAAAAGCTTTCTATAGGTATGTCAGGAATAAAAGAATGACTAGGGTAAGAGTAGGGCCAGTCAAGGACAGTGGTGGGAAGTTGTGTGTGGAGGCTGAGGAGATAAGCGAGATACTAAATGAATACTTTTCGTCAGTATTCACTCAAGAAAAAGATAATATTGTGGAGGAGAATGCTGAGACCCAGGCTATTAGAATAGATGGCATTGAGGTGCGTAGGGAAGAAGTGTTGGCAATTCTGGACAAGGTGAAAATAGATAAGTCCCCGGGGCCGGATGGGATTTATCCTAGGATTCTCTGGGAAGCCAGGGAAGAGATTGCTGAGCCTTTGGCTTTGATTTTTAGGTCATCATTGGCTACAGGAATAGTGCCAGAGGACTGGAGGATAGCAAATGTGGTCCCTTTGTTCAAGAAGGGGAGTAGAGATAACCCCGGTAACTATAGGCCGGTGAGCCTAACGTCTGTGGTGGGTAAAGTCTTGGAGAGGATTATAAAAGATACGATTTATAATCATCTAGATAGGAATAATATGATTAGGGATAGTCAGCATGGTTTTGTGAAGGGTAGGTCATGCCTCACAAACCTTATCGAGTTCTTTGAGAAGGTGACTGAACAGGTAGACGAGGGTAGAGCAGTTGATGTGGTGTATATGGATTTCAGTAAAGCGTTTGATAAGGTTCCCCACGGTCGGCTATTGCAGAAAATACGGAGGCTGGGGATTGAGGGTGATTTAGAGATGTGGATCAGAAATTGGCTAGTTGAAAGAAGACAGAGAGTGGTAGTTGATGGGAAATGTTCAGAATGGA
The DNA here is from genome assembly GCF_902713615.1 of Scyliorhinus canicula. Classification (NCBI taxonomy): domain Eukaryota; kingdom Metazoa; phylum Chordata; class Chondrichthyes; order Carcharhiniformes; family Scyliorhinidae; genus Scyliorhinus; species Scyliorhinus canicula. The sequence continues at coordinate 229,223,693 of NC_052150.1, read as the reverse complement.
GTTCAGTTACGAGTGGCGTACCACAAGGATCTGTTCTGGGGCCGTTGCTGTTTGTCATTTTTATAAATGACCTAGAGGAGGGCGCAGAAGGATGGGTGAGTAAATTTGCAGACGACACTAAAGTCGGTGGAGTTGTAGACAGTGCGGAAGGATGTTGCAGGTTACAGAGGGACATAGATAAGCTGCAGAGCTGGGCTGAGAGGTGGCAAATGGAGTTTAATGTGGAGAAGTGTGAGGTGATTCACTTTGGAAAGAATAACAGGAATGCGGAATATTTGGCTAATGGTAAAATTCTTGGTAGTGTGGATGAGCAGAGGGATCTCGGTGTCCATGTACATAGATCCCTGAAAGTTGCCACCCAGGTTGATAGGGTTGTGAAGAAGGCCTATGGTGTGTTGGCCTTTATTGGTAGAGGGATTGAGTTCCGGAGCCATGAGGTCATGATGCAGCTGTACCAAACTCTGGTACGGCCGCATTTGGAGTATTGCGTACAGTTCTGGTCGCCTCATTATAGGAAGGACGTGGAAGCTTTGGAACGGGTGCAGAGGAGATTTACCAGGATGTTGCCTGGTATGGAGGGAAAATCTTATGAGGAAAGGCTGATGGACTTGAGGTTGTTTTCGTTAGAGAGAAGAAGGTTAAGAGGTGACTTAATAGAGGCATACAAAATGATCAGAGGGTTAGATAGGGTGGACAGCGAGAGCCTTCTCCCGCGGATGGAGGTGGCTAGCACGAGGGGACATAGCCTTAAATTGAGGGGTAATAGATATAGGACAGAGGTCAGAGGTGGGTTTTTTACGCAAAGAGTGGTGAGGCCGTGGAATGCCCTACCTGCAACAGTAGTGAACTCGCCAACATTGAGGGCATTTAAAAATTTATTGGATAAGCATATGGATGATAAGGGCATAGTGTAGGTTAGATGGCCTTTAGTTTTTTTTTCCATGTCGGTGCAACATCGAGGGCCGAAGGGCCTGTACTGCGCTGTATCGTTCTATGTTCTATGTTCTATGTTCAAGTTAACCTTTTTAAAACATACAGTGAACATCTTAGCAACCATTAATTCAAATACAACCCCCAAAGAATACAACACTAAGTAATTCTGAAGCTTTCCTTTTAGCATCCATAAGACTTAAAACAATAACTTTTAACTGAAGCACATCAGGTTAAAGTCACTACTGAGAGCAGTTATTAGTTTTAAATCACCAAAGGATCGATTTACAGTTTTTGGATTACAGAGAGAGACGCATACACCTTCTGCCTGTGACTGCAGCTATCCAGCTCTGAAAACTAAACAAAAACACACCCTGCAGCAAACAGCCTAAAACGAAAGTAAAAAGCCCAGCTCCACCCACTCTCTGACATCACTGCAGTAATAAACACCCATTTCTTAAAGGTACTCTCACATGACAGTGTGTATAATTCACAATTATCTCACTGGCTGGGAAGCACTTTGCCATGAAGGGTGCTATAGAAATACGTGTCTCTCTGCTGGGCATAATTTGATATCAAGAGGGAGTCTAAAGATTAGACCTGTTGGGTGCCCACGTCATGCAAGTGCGACAGCACGCTGTGGGCATGTCCACTCGGTTGTGCTTTATCTGCCAGCTCCTCTAACCGCATTGCAGATCATCCTATTCCCACAGCTGAAATGCAATGAGCTTGATGTTTCAGACAGCTTTGTACAACTGGATTGTCAATCCCAGTTGTCGCTGACCATCACCTCTCTGGCTTGATGCTGTTGATTTCTTTGGGGCCCCCTGCCTATCTGACCTCGGGCACTACCACCATCGCTGAGATGGGCACCCAGATTGTCCTTTGACCGAGCGACTTGAATATTAATTCCTGGGATGTCGGCATCGCTGGCTGGACCAGTATTTGTTGCCCGTCCGTGACGCCAACTACTTTGCTGTGCGTCTGGAGTCACAGCTCGGCCAGACCAGGTAAGGACAGCAGATTACCCCTTCCCCGAAGGACATTCGTGAACCAGATGGGTTTTTACAACAAGCAACAATGGTCTTCATTAGACTGCTAATTCCAGACTTTTTTATTGGATTCAATTCCACCATCTGTGCTGGTGGGATTTGAACTCATTCCCCAGAGCATCATCTGGATTACTAGTCCAGTGAAAATATCACACCGCCTCTGCCTCCACAAGGTTTGTAATTAAACACAATTACCGTTTATTTATAGCAAGAACTATACTGAAATAGTCAATAAACACAACTGCTTCATGACAAGATAATACCTAATTGCAGTACTCACAGCTTGCCTGGAGAGGCACCTTACTTCGTATCAAACCACGCTTTCAGCTCGTGGTTTGTCTTCAGGCAACTGTAATCTCAGGAAAACAGCACCCAGAGGCTGGATCTCTCTGGGGAGAGTTAGATGGATCTCTCTGGGGAGAGTTAGCTGGATCTCTCTGGGGAGAGTTAGCTGGATCTCTCTGGGGAGAGTCAGCTGGATCTCTCTGGAGAGAGTTAACTGGATCTCTCTGGGGAGAGTTAGCTGGATCTCTCTGGGGAGAGTTAGCTGGATCTCTCTGGGGAGAGTTAGCTGGATCTCTCTGGGGAGAGTTAGCTGGATCTCTCTGGGGAGAGTTAGCTGGATCTCTCTGGGGTGAGTTAGCTGGATCTCTCTGCGGAGAGTTAGCTGGATCTCTCTGGGGAGAGTTAGCTGGATCTCTGGGGAGAGTTAGCTGGATCTCTCTGGGGAGAGCTGGATCTCTCTGGGAGAGGGTTAGCTGGATCTCTGGGGAGAGTTAGCTGGATCTCTCTGGGGAGTTAGCTGGATCTCTCTGGGGAGAGTTAGGTGGATCTCTCTGGGGAGAGTTAGGTGGATCTCTCTGGGGAGAGTTAGCTGGATCTCTGAGGGGAGAGTTAGCTGGATCTCTCTGGGAGTGTTAGCTGGATCTGACTGGGGAGAGTTAGCTGGATCTCTCTGGAGAGAGTTAGCTGGATCTCCTTGCGGAGAGTTAGCGGGATCTCTCTGGGGAGAGTTGGCTGGATCTCCCTGGGGAGAGGTAGCTGGATCTCTCTGGGGAGAGTTAGCTGGATCTCTCTGGGGAGAGTAAGCTGGATCTCTCTGGGGAGAGTTGGCTGGATCTCCCTGGGGAGTTAGCTGGATCTCTCTCTGGGGAGAGTTAGCTGGATCTCTCTGGGGAGAGTTAGCTGGATCTCTCTGGGGAGAGTTAGCTGGATCTCTCTGGGAGAGTTAGCTGGATCTCTCTGGGGAGAGATGGATCTCTCTGGGGAGAGTTAGCTGGATCTCTCTGGGAAGAGTAAGCTAATCTCTCTGGGGAGAGTTAGCGGGATCTCTCTGGGGAGAGTTAGTGGGATCTCTCTGGGGAGAGTTAGCTGGATCTCTCTGGGGAGAGTTAGCTGGATCTCTCTGGGGAGAGTTAGCTGGATCTCTCTGGGGAGAGTTAGCTGGATTTCTCTCTGGGGAGGGTTAGCTGGATCTCTGGGGAGAGTTAACTGGATCTCTCTGGGGAGAGTTAGCTGGATCTCTGGGGAGGGTTAGCTGGATTTCTCTGGGGAGAGTTAGCTGGATCTCTCTGGGGAGAGTTAGCGGGATCTCTCTGGGAGAGTTAGCTGGATCTCTCTGGGGAGAGTTAGCTGGATCTCTCTGGGGAGAGTTGGCTGGATCTATCTGGGGAGATTTGGCTGGATCTCTCTGGGGAGAGTTATCCAGATTTCTCTGGGAGAGTTAGCTGGATCTCTCTGGGGAGAGTTGGCTGGATCTCTCTGGGAGAGTTAGCTGGATCTCTCTGGGGAGAGTTAGCTGAGGAGTGTGAGCTGGATCTCTGAGGGGATAGTTAGCTGGATCTCTCTGGGAGTGTTAGCTGGATCTCTCTGGGGAGAGTTAGCTGGATCTCTCTGGGGAGAGTTAGCTGGATCTCTCTGGAGAGAGTTAGCTGGATCTCCTTGCGGAGAGTTAGCGGGATCTCTCTGGGGAGAGTTGGCTGGATCTCCCTGGGGAGAGTTAGCTGGATCTCTCTGGGGAGAGTTAGCTGGATCTCTCTGGGGAGAGTTAGCTGGATCTCTCTGGGGAGAGTTGGCTGGATCTCCCTGGGGAGTTAGCTGGATCTCTCTCTGGGGAGAGTTAGCTGGATCTCTCTGGGGAGAGTTAGCTGGATCTCTCTGGGGAGAGTTAGCTGGATCTCTCTGGGAGAGTTAGCTGGATCTCTCTGGGGAGAGATGGATCTCTCTGGGGAGAGTTAGCTGGATCTCTCTGGGAAGAGTAAGCTAATCTCTCTGGGGAGAGTTAGCGGGATCTCTCTGGGGAGAGTTAGTGGGATCTCTCTGGGGAGAGTTAGCTGGATCTCTCTGGGGAGAGATAGCTGGATCTCTCTGGGGAGAGTTAGCGGGATCTCTCTGGGGAGAGTTAGCTGGATCTCTCTGGGGAGAGTTAGGTGGATCTCTCTGGGGAGAGTTAGCTGGATCTCTCTGGGGAGAGTTAGCTGGATCTCTCTGGGGAGAGTTAGTGGGATCTCTCTGGGGAGAGTTAGCTGGATCTCTCTGGGGAGAGTTAGCTGGATCTCTCTGGGGAGAGTTAGCGGGATCTCTGGTGAGTTAGCTGGATCTCTCTGGTGAGTTAGCTGGATCTCTCTGGGGAGTTAGCTGGATCTCTCTGGGGAGAGTTAGCTGGATCTCTCTGGGGAGAGTTAGGTGGATCTCTCTGGGGAGAGTTAGCGGGATCTCTCTGGGGAGAGTTAGCTGGATCTCTCTGGGGAGAGTTAGTGGGATCTCTCTGGGGAGAGTTAGCTGGATCTCTCTGGGGAGAGTTAGCTGGATATCTCTGGGGAGAGTTAGTGGGATCTCTCTGGGGAGAGTTAGCTGGATCTCTCTGGGGAGAGTTAGCTGGATCTCTCTGGGGAGAGTTAGCGGGATCTCTCTGGGGAGAGTTAGCTGGATCTCTCTGGGGAGAGTTAGCGGGATCTCTCTGGGGAGAGTTAGCTGGATCTCTCTGGGGAGAGTTAGCTGGATCTCTCTGGGGAGAGTTAGCTGGATCTCTCTGGGGAGAGTTAGCTGGATCTCTCTGGGGAGAGTTAGCGGGATCTCTCTGGGGAGAGTTAGCTGGATCTCTCTGGGGAGAGTTAGCGGGATCTCTCTGGGGAGAGTTAGCTGGATCTCTCTGGGGAGAGTTAGCTGGATCTCTCTGGGGAGAGTTAGCTGGATCTCTCTGGGAAGAGTTAGCTGGATCTCTCTGGGAGGGTTAGCTGGATCTCTCTGGGGAGAGTTAGCTGGATCTCTCTGGGAGAGAGTTAGCTGGATCTCTGGGGAGAGTTAGGTGGATCTCTCTGGGGAGAGTTAGCTGGATCTCACTGGGGAGAGTTAGTGGGATCTCTCTGGGAGAGTTAGGTGGATCTCTCTGGGGAGAGTTAGGTGGATCTCTCTGGGGAGAGTTAGCTGGATCTCTCTGGGGAGAGTTAGGTGGATCTCTGGGAGAGTTAGGTGGATCTCTCTGGGGAGAGTTAGGTGGATCTCTCTGGGGAGAGTTAGCGGGATCTCTCTGGGGAGAGTTAAGTGGATCTCTCTGGGGTGAGTTAGGTGGATCTCTCTGGGGAGAGTTAAGTGGATCACTCTGGGGAGAGTTAGGTGGATCTCTCTGGGAGAGTTAGGTGGATCTCTCTGGGGAGTTAGCTGGATCTCTCTGGGGAGAGTTAGCGGGACCTCTCTGGGGAGAGTTAAGTGGATCTCTCTGGGGAGAGTTAGGTGGATCTCTCTGGGGAGTGTTAGCGGGATCTCTCTGGGGAGAGTTATTTGGATCACTCTGGGGAGAGTTAGGTGGATCTCTCTGGGAGAGTTAGGTGGATCTCTCTGGGGAGTTAGCTGGATCTCTCTGGGGAGAGTTAGCGGGATCTCTCTGGGGAGAGTTAACTGGATCTCTCTGGGGAGAGTTAGGTGGATCTCTCTGGGGAGAGTTAGGTGGATCTCTCTGGGGTGAGTTAGGTGGATCTCTCTGGGGAGTTAGCTGGATCTCTCTGGGGAGAGTTAGGTGGATCTCTCTGGAGAGAGTTAGCTGGATCTCTCTGGGGAGAGTTAAGTGGATCTCTCTGGGGAGAGTTAGCTGGATCTCTCTGGGGAGAGTTACCTGGATCTCACTGGGGAGAGTTACCTGGATCTCTCTGGGGAGTTAGCTGGATCTCTCTGGGGAGAGTTAGGTGGATCTCTCTGGGGAGAGTTAGCTGGATCTCTCTGGGGAGAGTTAGGTGGATCTCTCTGGGGAGAGTTAGCGGGATCTCTCTGGGGAGAGTTAGGTGGATCTCTCTGGGGAGAGTTAGGTGGATCTCTCTGGGGAGAGTTAGCTGGATCTCTCTGGGGAGAGTTAGCGGGATCTCTCTGGGGAGAGTTAGCTGGATCTCTCTGGGGAGAGTTAGGTGGATCTCTCTGGGGAGAGTTAGCGGGATCTCTCTGGGGAGAGTTAGCTGGATCTCTCTGGGGAGAGTTAGGTGGATCTCTCTGGGGAGAGTTAGGTGGATCTCTCTGGGGAGAGTTAGGTGGATCTCTCTGGGGAGAGTTAACTGGATCTCTCTGGGGAGAGTTAGCTGGATCTCTCTGGGGAGAGTTAGCTGGATCTCTCTGGGGAGAGTTAGCGGGATCTCTCTGGGGAGAGTTAGCGGGATCTCTCTGGGGAGAGTTAGCTGGGTCCCTTCATCCGCTGCCAGAATCAAAACTGAAGCCAAACTCAAACTTTGGACTCTGAAAAACATGCAAGTGGAATATGATTCAGTCACCATCTGTTACCAGACAGAGAACAGTCTTTTGGACCAATTCATTGACCACCAGCCAATCATTGAAACCGAGTCCCAAAACCGTCTCCCTCTTTTCAACCAACAAGTCTGCAGCTTCCTGATTGAATGAAAGATGCAGGCTGCTTGCCTTAAAGTGACAATTATCCATGGATCATAAACTTAACGGCAAAAGTAAAATAAAGGGAAATAAGGGAATTCACGGAGTAAACAGGAGGACCCTTACATCCCGCCCCCTCCCCAACAGGAGGGCCCTTACATCCCGCCCCCTCCCCAACAGGAGGGCCCTTACAGCCTGCCCCTCCCCAACAGGAGGGCCCTTACATCCCACCCCCTCCCCAACAGGAGGGCCCTTACAGCCTGCCCCCTCCCCAACAGGAGGGCCCTTACAGCCTGCCCCCTCCCCAACAGGAGGGCCCTTACATCCCGCCCCCTCCCCAACAGGAGGGCCCTTACAGCCTGCCCCCTCCCCAACAGGAGGGCCCTTACAGCCTGCCCCCTCCCCAACAGGAGAGCCCTTACAGCCTGCCCCCTCCCCAACAGGAGGGCCCTTACATCCCACCCCCTCCCCAACAGGAGGACCCTTACAGCCTGCCCCCTCCCCAACAGGAGAGCCCTTACATCCCACCCCCTCCCCAACAGGAGGGCCCTTACATCCCGCCCCCTCCCCAACAGGAGGGCCCTTACAGCCTGCCCCCTCCCCAACAGGAGGGCCCTTACATCCCACCCCCTCCCCAACAGGAGGGCCCTTACAGCCTGCCCCCTCCCCAACAGGAGGGCCCTTACAGCCTGCCCCCTCCCCAACAGGAGGGCCCTTACATCCCACCCCCTCCCCAACAGGAGGGCCCTTACAGCCTGCCCCCTCCCCAACAGGAGGGCCCTTACAGCCTGCCCCCTCCCCAACAGGAGGGCCCTTACAGCCTGCCTCCTCCCCAACAGGAGAGCCCTTACATCCCACCCCCTCCCCAACAGGAGGGCCCTTACAGCCTGCCCCCTCCCCAACAGGAGGGCCCTTACAGCCTGACCCCTCCCCAACAGGAGGGCCCTTACATCCCGCCCCCTCCCCAACAGGAGGGCCCTTACAGCCTGCCCCCTCCCCAACAGGAGGGCCCTTACATCCCACCCCCTCCCCAACAGGAGGGCCCTTACAGCCTGCCCCCTCCCCAACAGGAGAGCCCTTACAGCCTGACCCCTCCCCAACAGGAGGGCCCTTACAGCCTGCCCCCTCCCCAACAGGAGAGCCCTTACAGCCTGACCCCTCCCCAACAGGAGGGCCCTTACAGCCTGACCCCTCCCCAACAGGAGGGCCCTTACATCCTGCCCCCTCCCCAACAGGAGGGCCCTTACATCCCGCCCCCTCCCCAACAGGAGAACCCTTACATCCCGCCCCCTCTCCAACAGGAGGGCCCTTACAGCCTGCCCCCTCCCCAACAGGAGAACCCTTACATCCCGCCCCCTCCCTAACAGGAGGGCCCTTGCATCCTGCCCCCTCCCCAACAGGAGGGCCCTTACAGCCTGCCCCCTCCCCAACAGGAGGGCCCTTACAGCCTGACCCCTCCCCAACAGGAGAACCCTTACATCCCGCCCCCTCCCTAACAGGAGGGCCCTTGCATCCTGCCCCCTCCCCAACAGGAGGGCCCTTACAGCCTGCCCCCTCCCTAACAGGAGGGCCCTTACAGCCTGCCCCCTCCCCAACAGGAGGGCCCTTACAGCCTGCCCCCTCCCCAACAGGAGGACCCTTACATCCCACCCCCTCCCCAGCAGGAGGGCCCTTACATCCCACCCCCTCCCCAACAGGAGGGCCCTTACATCCCACCCCCTCCCCAACAGGAGGGCCCTTACATCCCACCCCCTCCCCAACAGGAGGGCCCTTACATCCCGCCCCCTCCCCAACAGGAGGGCCCTTACAGCCTGCCCCCTCCCCAACAGGAGGGCCCTTACAGCCTGCCCCCTCCCCAACAGGAGGGCCCTTACAGCCTGACCCCTCCCCAACAGGAGGGCCCTTACAGCCCGCCCCCTCCCCAACAGGAGGGCCCTTACAGCCTGACCCCTCCCCAACAGGAGGGCCCTTACAGCCTGCCCCCTCCCCAACAGGAGGGCCCTTACAGCCTGCCCCCTCCCCAACAGGAGGGCCCTTACAGCCTGACCCCTCCCCAACAGGAGGGCCCTTACAGCCTGCCCCCTCCCCAACAGGAGGGCCCTTACAGCCTGCCCCCTCCCCAACAGGAGGGCCCTTACATCCCGCCCCCTCCCCTAAAAGAACAAAACTTCGGGGCACAGACATTTCATTATGAGGAATGTAAAATATATATCACAAACACATCTCCATCCAATCATCCTCGTTATACAAGTTCCCTTCCCAGTCTCTCCATTGGTAACAAATAAGCCCTTAAACCCGTGACAAATCATCTCCAATCATATTATCCTTTCCAGGAATATGTACAATTTTAATATTGAACTCTTGTAACAATAAACTCCAACGGAATAATCTTACGTTCCGGGTTTTAAACCTCTCTACAAATGCATGTGCATTATGGTCTGTATAAACTCAGGTTTGTTAATTGTCATGTTGGACATGTACTTCAAAATGCTGAAGGGATAGTAGCAAGGCTTCCTTTTCAATAGTGGAATACCTTCTTTGGCACAGACTTAGTTTTCCCGAAATATATTCTACCTACATCTCTCGTTGTCTTGAAGTGGCACTGCTCCTACCTCCAAGGCACTAGCATCTTGTAGAATCGTTACAGTGCAGGAGGAGGCCATTTGGTCCATTGAGTCTGCACCAACCCTCTGAAAGAGCACCCTACCTAGGCCCACTCCCCACCCTATCCCCGCAACCCCACCTAACCTGCACATCTTTGGACTGTGGGAGGAAACTGGAGCGCCCTGGTTCAGAGTTTCTTATGTCTACATCATGATTAATAACAGTGTGCCCTGATGTTTCCCTATAACTCCATCTATACTCTTTTGGTATCTTTATTATATCTGTCTCCTGTTTCTCGTGTAATGTAATCAGTCTTCTCTGATTGTCCAATGAATGTTTAACCAAATTTCAAGGATCTTCTGCAACCAAACTACAGGAGCATGGTTACTTCCAGTGACCAGCACCATTCTTTCATTAGCAACTTTTACCTCCTCATCAGAGTCTCCATAATCCCAGCCCTTATCTCCATTTAATAATACGGATGCACACGATTTGTGCTTTCCATATTTCAACTCCTCATCTTTACTTTCAGAAGCAGAGAATGGCACGTTACTGTCTCGGAACTTTTTGTTTACAGATGTGGTGGCAGAACCACTTCATGGTTTTCCACCCACTTTCCCTTTAATTTTCAACGGCAATTGATTCCTGATTATTTCCTCTCCTTTGCTGTTTGCTCCCTTTACATTGAAGAGGCACTATGGATCTTTAAAAGGATGTGGGTTAACCAGTTGGTATCACTTCACAGTCTTTGCTGTCCTCATCCCAAATAACTGATACCATGCTATATGATGTATATTTTCCTTCAAAGCACGCATGCTCTGGGTAATATTTGCACCTGAAGTGGATGGCAATGAGTTTGCTGCAAGAGGATGTAACAAATTGCTTTCAGAAAGGTCCAAGTCATTTTCTTCTTCCGATTTGCTGTCTCCTTTCCTAGCTTTGGGAGAGGTACTTGCCATTTGTTCAAGATCAGTTAGTGACAGGTCTATTCGGTAACAGCTGTATATCATTAATTCATAGGCAGAACCAAAATTGGATTCCGAACTCTCGTCTGATTCTTATCACTGCTGTTATTGTTAAAACGAACCCCTCTGTCTTATGGTCACCTCCAGTCTTAGAATTCTCAGGATTTGATTCACCACCACTGACATTTGATATCTGATCAACATCTTTCGACATTTCTTTCTTCGAGTCATTTATTGCCCAATAAGTTTTCATTGAACTCTCTGAAGGAAAAAATGAATCCTTCTCCAGTAAGAGAAGCCCCTGTGCCCCTTAAGATTGTTATGGGTTTGGCTACATGCGTCGAGGAAAATGGGGTGACACAAACTCGGCATATCTCTCATCGACCTCCTTCCTCAGACCTGCCCCCACAGCAGCATTTACCTCAGGTCCCCTAAGTCCAGTTTGAGCTACAGTCTGCCCTGTAGTATTCTCCTCTTTTGTTCTCTTTTCAGAATCCTCCTTATGAACTTCTACAAGTCCCATGGGCTATCCTTGCAACTTCCAACACGCTGGACGAACATGTCCTATCTTGTTACAATGGCAACGCAGGCTTTTGAGTCTCACCTCCACCCTCAGTCCCTTCCTTCCTGGTGTGAGGAGGGGATCTCGGAACATTCCCAGCCATCTATTCCTTACCTTGGCTTCCTGCCTTCCTTTCACTCTCCCACTTCCTATTCTTTTCAGAATGATGGGAGTGATGGAACAAAGGTTTATGTTGATGGATTAGCTCATCATCGTCAGCCATAACTGCTGCCTGTCTAGCAGTCTTCACCCTCTGGTCTTCAACATGAGTTCTTATCAAAGAAGGTAGGGAATTCTTAAATTCTTCAAGAGAATAACCTTCCAGAGCCTCATAGGTAGTTTCGACTCCCAATACTCGTACCCGACTGTAAAAATTGTTCTGCTTAACCCTTTCCAATTCGGCATATGCCTGCCCCAATCGTCTCTTCAAATTCCAAAACCTTTGCCTGTATGCTTCAGGAACCAATTCATCTGCATCCAGATTCGTCTTTTTTACCTTGGCATAATTCTTGGACTCCTGCTCTGTAATAAACTCCCTCTGCCTCCCCGTCCGTTTACTCTGCATGGGTAACGTCCACTTGGCTACTCCATTTGGGTTGCTATTTTCTCCAAAGCCCTAAAAAAGATTTCTACCTCCTTCCCGTTGAATTTTGAGGGGGCCTATATAAATTCAAATATGTTCCTTATATTCCTTATCTTGTTCTCCAAGATAGCCAGATATGTAGTGTTGACAAAGAATATAAAACCAAGAAGTTTAAATCAAAACACATTTATTTTACACAACTAAACTTGATTAGGTTTGCACACTTTACTAAGTAACAGATAATAAAATAATAATACTGAATCTGTAGTACAGTGATCAATATTCTCTCTAACTATTAAACTACACTATAACTTAGGGCAGCACGGTGGCACAGTGGTTAGCATTGCTGCCTACGGCACTGAGGACCTGGGTTCGAATCCCGGCCCTGGGTCACTGTGAGGAGTTTGCACATTCTCCCCGTGTCTGCGTGGGTTTCGCCCCCATAACCCAAAAATGTGCAGGTTAGGTGGATTGGCCACGTTAAATTGCCCCTTAATTGGAAAAAAAAATAATTGGGTACTCTTAAAAATTTTTTTAATTTTTTTATAAACTACACTATAACTCAACCTCATGCTATATTTCCACAATGAAATCTCCCTCCGCTTTCTCTCCCTTTCTCATCAGCTTTGCCCAGGATTCCTGGTGATGCAGCCTTATATACAATCACTTAGTAACGCCATCTAGTGTTGAGTTACACCATAGCCTGTGTTAACCCTTTACTGCACTTGTACTATACATATCATTACACTTGTGACCATAATAAAGATTATTTTGCCTTTTCCTCTCTTTTGCCTTTTCTCTCTCTCTCTCTCTCTAAGTCCAACCTAATTTCCATCTCCATTTATTGTTGCTTCATCTACGTTTCTTTTTCTTCTTTTTGCCCCAACCCCATTTCTCTTTGATTTTGCTGCATTTCCAATTGTTTCATTTGAGTTAATTTAGATAGATTTTAACTAATTCTACCGACTGTTGCCACGCCCCAGGCTGTGTTTCTAGCATTCCTTTCAAATTCAAATCCTGAGCAATTGCTTCAATTATCTCCACTTTCCTACCTCCAGCTGGTACCTCTATTTCTAATTCACTTATCAATTCGACTACCGTGTCTTTTCAAAGTTGTCTTAAATAAGCCAGAGATAAGTCTCCCACCTGAAGAAAATGCTTGGCAGCTCCCAGCACATCCTGTGATATCACTACAAACCTGGTGTCACATTTTAATTGATACTTCAACCCAAATTCCGCAGTCTACTGTCCCAAAGATCCCGGATGAGACCCCGAATCATGTAACAACACCTCGGGCTAGTGTGCGGTCAGTTTCACCCCTAAACACAAACACAACAGACAAACATAGAGGGAAAGTGGTAAAAAAGCATAATAATATAATATAATCACTTATTGTCACAAGTAGGCTTCAATTAAGTTACTGTGAAATGCCCCAAGTTACCACATTCCAGGCGCCTGTTCACGGAGGCTGGTATGGGAATTGAACCCGCGATGCTGGCATAATTCTGCATTGAAAGCCAGCTATTTAGCCCACTGTGCTAAACCAGCCCCGTATAAGTGGAAGGGGGTGGGGGGGGGGGGGGGGAGAGAAGATGTTCCAGATGGTGGTTTCAGTACACTTGTATTCACAGCAAACTTGCAGATTACAGTCTTTGGTTTTTAGCCTGTAATGACCTTTGTAGATTTATTCAGGTACACTGTAAGTTTAAAAATGCAGTGCTCCCAACTTGCCTGGATAGGCGCCTTACTTCACATCAAGCTTTGCTTTCAGTTCGTGGTTTGTCTTCAGGTTCCTGTAGTCTCAGGAAAACAGCACCCAGAGGCTTTTTGGCGAGAGAATCAGCCCTTACAGTGAACCTCTGGAGAGAGATAGCTGGACCTTTCTGGAGAGAGTTAGCTGGATCCCTTCACCTAGCTGCCAGAATGAAAACTGAAACCGATCACCACCTGTTACCGGGCAGAGCACAGCCATTTGTGCCAATTCATTGGCCACCAGCCAATCACCACCTGTTACTGGGCAGAGCACAGCCATTTGTGCCAATTCATTGGCCAGCAGCCAATCACCACCTGTTACCGGGCAGTGCACAGCCCTTTGTGCCAATTCATTGGCCAGCAGCCAATCACCACCTGTTACCGGGCAGTGCACAGCCCTTTGTGCCAATTCATTGGCCACCAGCCAATCACCACCTGTTACCGGGCAGAGCACAGCCCTCTGTGCCAATTCATTGGCCAGCAGCCAATCACCACCTGTTACCGGGCAGAGCACAGCCCTTTGCGCCAATCCATTGGCCACCAGCCAATCAATCAAACCCAGCCCCACTCCCATCTCCCTCTTTGGAGCCAGCAGCTCTGCAGGTTCTCTTTAACCAGCACAGCCTTCCGGATTCTTGTCCATTAAACATCCGTGGATCAAAAAAGAATGGGGAACTAAGGGAATGAAGAGGAAAGACCCTGAAACTAGAGATAAACCCGAGAATTTAATTTGTTCTTTTTTTTTCCAATAATCAAAACTGAAAATATTCAGCAGATGCAGTAATATCCAGGCAAAGAGAAACAATTTGTAATTCCAGTCAATGATTTGTGGTCAGAATTTCTTTTAATAGTTTTTTTAAACCCAGTGGTGCTGTGAACTCGGAGCCTTTCAAGACCCTCTGTTTCCTCACAACCCTGAACCAGCTCCCACTGATAAGACCATAACAGGAACCAGTAGAGGCCATTCAGCCCATCCAGCATGCTTCACCATTCGCAGGCTGACCTGTTTGTGACCTCACCCCCACTTTCCTGCCGGCCCCTCACACCCCTGGACTGTTCCGCAGAGTAAAGCCTGTCCAACCCAGGCGTGAACATATTCATGGACTGGAACTCCACTGCTCTCCTGGGAAGAGACTATTTCACTCAATCTCCATTTTAAATGGGGTGACCCCTTCCCATGTCCTTTCGCATTCCTCCTTCAAATTCCCTTTTGAATGCCTCAGTGGAAGCTGCCTCCACCACGTGCCCAGGCAGCGGATTCCAGATCCTAGCCGCTCGCTGTGTGGGAAAAGATTATTCTCATAGATATCATAACATAGAATTTACAGTGCAGAAGGAGGCCATTCGGCCCATCGAGTCTGCACCGGCCCTTGGAAAGAGCACACTACTTAAGCCCACACCCCCCCACCCTATCCCCGTAACCGCAGCTAACCTTTTTAGGACACTAAGGGCAATTTAGAATGGACAATCCACCTAACCCGCACGTCTTTGGACTGTGGGAGGAAACCGGAGCACCCGGAGGAAACCCATGCAGTCAAGGGGAGAAAGTGGAAACTCCACACAGACAGTGACCCAAGCCGGGAATTGAACCTGGGACCCTGGAGCTGTGAAGCAACAGTGCTGTGCTACCGTGCTGCCCTCCAAGACCACTAGCTCTTAGTGAGCTAGTGGTTAGAATGTAGGACTCGCTGGCCCTGGAAGGGGTTGAGGTGAGCTGTTCTGATACTTTCCAAAGGAAACTAGACGAGTGCATAATAGAAAATGAAAATAGGAGAGATTTTTCCCCCCCCCCCAATCGTTGATGGGATGTGGGTGCCACTGGCTTGCCCTACCCTAACCACCCCTTGAACTGAGTGGCTTTCATGGCCATTTCCACTTCAGCCACATTGCTGCAGGTCTGGAGTCACATGACGGCCAGGCCGGGTAAGGACGGCAGATTTCCCACATCAGTGAACCAGATTGGGTTATTTTACAACAATCGGCAATGGTTTCATGGTCATCGTCAGATCTTCCCACCATCTGCAGTGGCGGGATTTGAACCTGGGTCGCCGGAGCATTGCCCTGAGTCTCTGGATTACTAGCCCAGTGACACTGCCACCTCCCCGGTGCTGAAAGACTGAGGTCAGATCCAGATCTGGCCATCACAATTCAGGGAAGATGTGAAGGTTCTTGAGAGTGTGCGTTGGAGATTTATAGATTTAGCAGAATGATTCCAGGGATGGTTGCTGGACAGGGCTGGGGGGGGGGGGGGGGGCACTCTTCCCATTGGTCGATGGCCCGATGATTCGGGCGGGGGTGGCGCAGCAGTAGTGCAGAATTAACCTTTTGAGCAAGAGATGCAGGGGGAATATGAGGAAGAATGGTGATGGACTGGAACCCCGCGCACAGGAGGCTGGTGGAAACAGAAAATGATCGAGAATTTGAATAGGAAATTGGATCCTTGAAGGAAATCAACCTGTTGGGCTCCGGGCATCGTGTGGGGAAGCGGGCTTGACTGGATTGCTCCATGGGGAGTTGACCTGGTCTTGATGGGCTGGAATGTCCCCATGGGCCATATGGCCTCCCT
This sequence comes from Scyliorhinus canicula, assembly GCF_902713615.1. Classification (NCBI taxonomy): domain Eukaryota; kingdom Metazoa; phylum Chordata; class Chondrichthyes; order Carcharhiniformes; family Scyliorhinidae; genus Scyliorhinus; species Scyliorhinus canicula. Next base: position 229,207,810 of record NC_052150.1, on the reverse strand, counting down.
TTGCACTGTAAGGATTCTATGATTCTGAGCTGTCAATGGTCGTGTTGCCAAGGGTTTCCGGCCCCTCCCCCGGTAGGATATTACGGCCCAGCCGCAGTGAACAGAAATTCAAATCGCCCATCACATCCCCCGCATTTGGGGGGCAAGGGGCAGATTCACGGCGTGGCGGAGGCAGTAAGTACAATTGAACAGGAGGAGACTGGTGCTGCGTATAAACACCAGTGAACTAGTTCAACTGTTTCTGTGATGTATTGTCAGATAGGCTTCAGATGGTTTCACAGGTCGGTGCAACATCGAGGGCCGAAGGGCCCGTACTGCGCTGTAATGTTCTATGTTCTATTGTATAATTCTACTTATATTCAATTAAGGAAATGGAAAGATTGTGTCGTAACAGTAAGTTTTGTATTCTTGTGAAAACCCACCTGGGTCACTAATGTCCTTTAGGGAAGGGGAAATCTGCCACCCTTACCCAGTCTGGCCTACATGTGACTCCAGATCCACAGCACTGTGGTTAACTTCCCTCTGAAGAGTCCAAGAAGATTTTTGTGCCGTATTGGATAAAATGGTGCCCGCAGTGATTCAGAAGGTGATTCACCCCCCGCCGTTCCTCTCTCTGTTGCACCGTGAGCCGGAACGTGCATCCCTGCTCCCCTCTACATTCCCTCTGTGTACCGAGACAAGAATGGCCTTGGAGGCGGTGGGGGATTTGGAAAATGTATTTGCCCGTGGGATGTGGCTTTCACTGGTTACGCCCATCCCTAACTGCTCTGAGTAAGTAGCGCTAAGCCATCTCCCTAAATGCAGCTGAGTGACTCGCTGGCTTCATTTCACAGGATAGTCATTTTGGTGGATCTGAGTGGAGGCCAGACCGAGTGAGGTTGGCAGATTGCCTTCTCTAAAAGGACATTAGTGAACTGGATAGGTTTTTTAAACAAATAATCCGGTCATTTTATGATCACCGAAATTGAGAATTGCTTTTAATTCCAAATTTATTGAATGACATTAACTTCTACTCCCCCAGCTGCCTTGGGATTTGAACACATGTCCTTGAATCATTAGTTCAGGGCCGTTGGATTATGAACCCGATAATAGTTCTGAAAAGAGAGACATGCTGCTGAAGCTTTTTGTCTTACACTCATCAGGACAAATGCAAAAATACCAAATTTCAAATAATCACAAAAATTATACAACAGGAGGTAAAGGTGCTGATTGGCTGGCAAGTCGACTCTAATTGGCCAAGGTGTTACCATAGAGAAAGCAACAAGGAACCATAGGCTCTCTAAGCTTCTGGGTGAGTCAGAGAAAGCACAAGGCTTGAACATATTCTTTTTGTTTGCAGAGAGCAGGTCCCTGTGTGTAAATGTATGTTGCTTCTAGCAAGTGTAAATACGCCACGTTAGCAATTGGACTGATTATCAATGGTTGTTAGTGTCGCTGTTGGCACACTTGGGATTGTTCAGCAAGTGCTATACAAAACCCTGGTTGTACCCCACTTGGAGTACTGCAAGCAGTTAGGAAGGATCTTTAGGCCTTGGCAGGAGTGCAGTGTAGATTTACAAAAATGACGCCTGGATTTACAGGAGTTACATTATGGGAGAGATTACACACATTAGGCCTGTTTCGCTCGAATTTAAGGTTAAGGGATGGTCTTATTGAAGTAAAGGTAAAGTCGCTCCAGTCCTGGATGACCATAGGCTGCTTTCCCCTTTGAGGGGGGAGAGCTGACTGGTGGGGATTTAACCTGAGGGTCACCACACATCAGCCGAGGGGCAAGGTTCAGAAGGCCGGGGGGGGGGGGGGGGGGGGGGGACCTTCATGATCAAAGTATTGAGGATATTAACAGGGACGACAGGGTTGGAGATTCTAAAACTAGGAGGTATGGTCCAAAAATTAGGGCCTGACCGTTCAGGAGAGGTGTTAAGATGAACTTCTTCACTCTGAGGGTGATAAAGGTTTGGAACTCTCCCACAAACAGCAGCTGAAGCTAGATCAGTTGTTCATTTTAAATCTGCGATAGATAGATTTTTGTTAAGCAAAGACATTAAGGGATATGGGCCAATGGCAGGTATATAGAGTCCGATCACAGATCAGCCATGGTGAGACAGGCTCAAGGGGCTGAATGGCCTCCTCCTGTTCCTATGTAAATCGTAGAATCACACCCAACTGCAGATGTTATGGTTTTTGTAAGCGCAGGTAGGTTGAATTCTCCAATAAAATCTGCTCAGAGGTTGGGCAGCAGGGTGGCACAGTGGGTTAGCACTGCTGCTTCACAGCGCCGAGGTCCCAGGTTCGATCCCGGCCCCGGGTCACTGTCTGTGTGGAGTTTGCACATTCTCCCCATGTCTGTGTGGGTCTCACCCCCACAACCCAAAGATGTGCAGGGTGGGTGGATCGGCCACGCTAAACTGCCCCTTAATTGGAAAAAAATAAGAATTGGATATTCTAAATTTATTTTTAAAAAACATAAATAATGTCTTTGGAGGTGTAGTTACCAGTAATGCTGTTTGTATTTGTCCCTCGTTGCTTCAGGAATTGGAGGAAAAGCGACTGCGGAATTACCAGAACCTTCTGCAGCTCGATGGACAGCACCTGGTCCTCAATCATGAGCCCATTGAGTGTCGCATCTGCCTGATGGATGTGAAGCCACGGGAGGGGGTTGTGCTGCGAGATTGCCTACACTCCTTCTGCAGGTGAGAGGACAACATTTGTACACCGCACACCCCCTCTTGTCAACAACCTTCTCTTTCCGGCGATATTGTTCTTCGTGTCCGTCCATACGGAGTAAGGTCACAGATCAGCCCCGATCTCATTAAATGGTACAACAGGCCCGAGGGCCTCCATGCCCTGCTCCTTTTCCTAACTCCCCAATCCACCCTCGGGATGTGAGTGGCACAGGAAAGGCTGCCCATCGCTGAGAAGGGAATGCTTGACAGTCTGGAGCACTGTAGGCCTGATCCATCCCCGTGGCTTGCCAGGCCAATTCTGTTGAAGGTCCACCACAAACTCCCCCTCACCATTTACCACACCACCAATTGTCATGTCATCTCAAACTTACTGATCATGGCAGAGATGCTAAATCAATATTTCGCCTCAGTTTTCACGGGGAGGACACTGATGTCATTCCTATAGGAACGGGCAATTCAGGGGTAATAGAAAGGGTGGAACCTGGAACAATCAGCATCAATCGGGAAACTGTACTCAACAAACTCTTGGGATTGAGGGCAGACAAGTCCCCAGGGCCCGATGGACTACATCCCAGGGTGTTAAAGGAAGTGGCAGCGGAGGTAGTGGATCCATTGGTTGTAATATTCCAAAATTCCCTGGACATGGGAAAGGCTCCGGTGGATTGGAAATATGCTAACGTAGATGCTTGTTGAATCCTGGGACTCTAGGTTGAACCAGGAACCCATATGAAACTTTTAAACGGGCCAGTGGGGATAGCTGACCAAAGATAGGCTGAAAACACTCCTTCATTTTGGTGTAACAGGAGACGAGAGATAAGCAAACATTTTACAGAAGGTGCATCAATAATTCCTGTTGGCCTGCCCACAGGGACTGTCTGAAGCAGCTGATTCGGAGCTGTACTGACCCACAGGTGTCCTGTCCATTCCGGGATGAAAGCTACGCGTGTGACAGCAAACTCCAGGAACGGGAAGTCCGAGCGGTGAGTGACTTCTGGTATCCAGGAAGGGGTCCGGATGGAGTGACCTCTGGAATCCGGGGAGGGTTCCGGACGGAGTGACCTCTGGTATCCGGGGAGGGGTCCGGACGGAGTGACCTCTGGTATCCGGGGAGGGGTCCGGATGGAGTGACCTCTGGTATCCGGGGAGGGGTCCAGATGGAGTGACCTCTGGTATCAGGGGAGGGGTCTCTGAGCGGAGTGATCACTGGTATTGGGGGAGGGGTCCGGATGGAGTGACCTCTGGTATCCGGGGAGAGGGCCGGACGGAGTGACCTCTGGTATTCGGGGAGGGGTCGGGACGGAGTGACCCCTGGTATCCGGGGAGGGGTCCGGACGGAGTGACCTCTGGTATCTGAGGTGGGGTCTCTGAGCGGAGTGACCTCTGGTATCCGGGGAGAGGGCCGGACGGAGTGACCTCTGGTATCCGGGGAGGGGTCGGGACGGAGTGACCTCTGGTATCCGGGGAGGGGTCGGGACGGAGTGACCCCTGGTATCCGGGGAGGGGTCCGGACGGAGTGACCTCTGGTATCTGGGGTGGGGTCTCTGAGCGGAGTGACCTCTGGTATCTGGGGTGGGGTCCGAGCGGAGTGACCTCTGGTATCCGGGGAGGGGTCCGGACGGAGTGACCTCTGGTATCTGGGGTGGGGTCTCCGAGCGGAGTGACCTCTGGTATCTGGGGTGGGGTCCGAGCGGAATGACCTCTGGTATCCGGGGAGGGGTCCGGACGGAATGACCTCTGGTATCCGGGGAGGGGTCCGGACGGAGTGACCTCTGGTATCCGGGGAGGGGTCTGGACGGAGTGACCTCTGGTATCCGGGGAGGGGTCCGGATGGAGTGACCTCTGGTATCCGGGGAGGGGTCACGACGGAATGACCTCTGGTATCCGGGGAGGGGTCTGGATGGAGTGACCTCTGGTATCCGGGGAGGGGTTTGGACGGAGTGACCTCTGGTATCCGGGGAGGGGTCCGGACGGAGTGACCTCTGGTATCCGGGGAGGGGTCCGGACGGAGTGACCCCTGGTATCGGGGGTGGGGTCCAGATGGAGTGACCTCTGGTATCGGGGGAGGGGTCCAGACGGAGTGACCTCTGGAACTGCAGATTAATTTCTTTCCCACCACTTGCTCACATTGGAGGGGGGGGGGGGGATAGATTTTTTTTTTTGGAAAGGAATCTTGAGATATCGAGTAAATGCTGGAAACGGAATTGAGATACAGATCAGTAAATCGATATGAATGGCAGAGCAAGATCATCGAGTCATAGATGTTTACAGTATGGAAACAGGCCCTTCGGCCCAGCTTGTCCATGCTGCCCAGTTTCTATCGCTAAGCGAGTCCCACTTGCTCGCATTTGGCCCGTATCCCTCTATACCCACCCTGCCCATGTAACTGTCTAACTGTTTTAAAGGATAAAATTGTACCTGCCTCTACCACAGCCTCTGACAGCTCGTTCCAGACACACACCACCCTCTGTGTGAAAATATTGCCCCTGGGGACCCTTTTGTATCTCTCCCCTCTCACCTTAAACCTCTGCCCTTTAGTTCTAGACTCCTCTACCTTTGGGGAAAGATGTTGACTATCTACCTTATCGATGCTCCTCATTATTTTATAGACCTCTATAAGTTCACCCCTAAGCCTCCGACGCTCCAGGGAAAAAAGTCCCAGCCTATCCAGCCTCTCCTTATAACTCAGACCATCAAGTCCCGGTAGCATCCTCGTAAATCTCTTCTGCACTCTTTCTAGTTTAACAATATCCTTCCTATAATAGGGTGACCAGAACTGAACACAGTATTCCATGTGTGGTCTTACCAATGTCTTGTACAACTTTAACAAGACGTCCCAACTCCTGTATTCAATATTCTGACCAATAAAACCTAGCCTGCTGAATGCCTTCTTCACCACCCTGTCCACCTGCCACTCCACCTTCAAGGAGCTATGTACCTGTACCCCTCAATCTCTTTGTTCTGTAATTCTCCCCAACTCCCTGCCATTAACTGAGTGGGTCCTGCCCTGATTTGATTGACCAAAATGCATCACCTCACATTTATCCAAATTAAACTCCATCTGCCATTCAGCAGCCCACTGGCCCAATGGATCAAGATCCTGTTGCAATCTTATATAAACTATCCACTATGTTACAAATCTTGGTGTCATCTGCAAACTTACTAACCATGCCTCCTATATTCTCATCCAAATCATTCATATAAATAACAAATAACAGTGGACCCAGCTCCGATCCCTGAGGCACACCGCTGGTCACAGGCCTCCACTTTGAAAGACAACCAGCCTTTGGCTTCGGAAGCTAAGCCAATTCCCCCGCCCTGGATTCCGTGAGATTTAACCTTTTGCAACAACCTACCATGCCCACAAGCTGGAGGGGCCGAATGGCCTTCAACGGCTGCCACCGGTTTATGTTACGTCCTGACCTCTTGAGTTTCTACTCACCATCTGATCCCTGTGGGGGAGAAGCAGGTTAATGATGACAGCCAGTCAGCACCTGGACCCGATCCTTGGGTGGTGAGGACAAATCTTCCAGGGTCTCCAACTATTCCTCTACCCCCAACCAGAGTGTGGCTGCAAAGATGCCCTTTCAGAGTCTCCTGACTCTGAGTCCCTATTGGTTCCCCCAGACCAGGTGACCCTTACTTGCCCTGAAGAGGATAATCGCCACAGTGGGATCAGGTGAGGATAGCTGGAAACACAGGCGGTGATGCCACCTGCAGTTAACCAGCCCTTTCCCAACACTCAGTGTGACTGCTATCTGAGCAAATAACAGCTGCCAGGAATGGAGCCCCACCCTAATCGTGATCAGGGTGCCCTGAATCCCGTGTTATCTCGAGTTCAAGGAGCAGCCAACCAGCTCAACGTGGAACAGCCTAACCCTAACCCTCACCCTAATTTTATTATTATTGATTAACTTTGGGGGATCAATAACCAAACCCTACATTTCTAAAGCACCTCAAAAGCAGTTAAAGGTACCAAGCTGTTTCACAGCAGCATTATCACAAACAGTTCAATATTGAGCCACACAAGGATGAATGACCAAAAGAGATAGATATTCAGCAACATGCCAAAGAAAGGGAGAGAGGGAGAGATTTAGGAAGTGAATTCCCGAGCTTCAGACCAGGCGGCTGAAGGCGCGGCTGCCAGTGGTGGAATGAATGAATGTTTGGGATGTGCCGCCAGAGTCCAGAATAGAGGAACACAGCTATCTCGGAAGGTTGTGGTTTTGCAATGGAGGCCCGTGTCCCGGACGGTGATAGGCCAGGAATGGAGGCCCGTGTCCCGGGCTGTGATAGGCCAGGAATGGAGGACCGTGTCCCGGACGGTGATAGGCCAGGAATGGAGGCCCGTGTCCCGGGCGGTGATAGGCCAGGAATGGAGGACCGTGTCCCGGGCTGTGATAGGCCAGGAATGGAGGCCCGTGTCCCGGGCGGTGATAGGCCAGGAATGGAGGCCGTGTCCCGGGCGGTGATAGGCCAGGAATGGAGGACTGTGTCCCGGGCGGTGATAGGCCAGGAATGGAGGCCCGTGTCCCGGGCTGTGATAGGCCAGGAATGGAGGACTGTGTCCCGGACGGTGATAGGCCAGGAATGGAGGACTGTGTCCCGGACGGTGATAGGCCAGGAATGGAGGACCGTGTCCCGGGTGGTGATAGGCCAGGAATGGAGGACAGTGTCCCGGGCGGTGATAGGCCAGGAATGGAGGCCCGTGTCCCGGGCGGTGATAGGCCAGGAATGGAGGCCCGTGTCCCGGTCAGTGATAGGCCAGGAATGGAGGACCGTGTCCCGGGCGGTGATAGGCCAGGAATGGAGGACAGTGTCCCGGGCGGTGATAGGCCAGGAATGGAGGCCCGTGTCCCGGGCGGTGATAGGCCAGGAATGGAGGGCCGTGTCCCGGACGGTGATAGGCCAGGAATGGAGGCCTGTGTCCCGGGCGGTGATAGGCCAGGAATGGAGGACTCTGTCCCGGGCGGTGATAGGCCAGGAATGGAGGCCCGTGTCCCGGGCGGTGATAGGCCAGGAATGGAGGCCCGTGTCCCGGGCGGTGACAGGCCAGGAATGGAGGACTGTGTCCCGGGCGGTGATTGGCCAGGAATGGAGGCCTGTGTCCCGGGCGGTGATAGGCCAGGAATGGAGGACAGTGTCCCGGGCAGAGATAGGCCAGGAATGGAGGACTGTGTCCCGGGTGGTGATAGGCCAGGAATGGAGGCCGTGTCCCGGGCGGTGATAGGCCAGGAATGGAGGCCATGTCCCGGGCGGTGATAGGCCAGGAATGGAGGACTGTGTCCCGGGCGGTGATAGGCCAGGAATGGAGGCCCGTGTCCCGGGCGGTGATAGGCCAGGAATGGAGGCCCGTGTCCCGGACGGTGATAGGCCAGGAATGGAGGCCTGTGTCCCGGGCGGTGATAGGCCAGGAATGGAGGCCCGTGTCCCGGGCGGTGATAGGCCAGGAATGGAGGCCCGTGTCCCGGGCGGTGATAGGCCAGGAATGGAGGCCGTGCCCCGGGCGGTGATAAACCAGGAATGGAGGACAGTGTCCCGGGCTGTGATAGGCCAGGAATGGAGGACTGTGTCCCGGACGGTGATAGGCCAGGAATGGAGGACAGTGTCCCGGGCTGTGATAGGCCAGGAATGGAGGACTGTGTCCCGGACGGTGATAGGCCAGGAATGGAGGCCCGTGTCCCGGGCGGTGATAGGCCAGGAATGGAGGACTGTGTCCCGGGCGGTGATAGGCCAGGAATGGAGGACTGTGTTCCGGGCAGTGATAGGCCAGGAATGGAGGACTGTGTCCCGGGCGGTGATAGGCCAGGAATGGAGGACTATGTCCCGGGCGGTGATAGGCCAGGAATGGAGGCCCGTGTCCCGTGTCCCGGGCGGTGATAGGCCAGGAATGGAGGACTGTGTCCCGGACGGTGATAGGCCAGGAATGGAGGACCGTGTCCCGGACGGTGATAGGCCAGGAATGGAGGCCTGTGTCCCGGACGGTGATAGGCCAGGAATGGAGGACAGTGTCCCGGGCGGTGATAGGCCAGGTATGGAGGCCGTGTCCCGGGCGGTGATAGGCCAGGAATGGAGGCCGTGCCCCGGGCGGTGATAGGCCAGGAATGGAGGCCCGTGTCCCGGGCGGTGATTGGCCAGGAATGGAGGCCCGTGTCCCGGGCTGTGATTGGCCAGGAATGGAGGACCGTGTCCCGGGCGGTGATAGGCCAGGAATGGAGGCCTGTGTCCCGGATGGTGATAGGCCAGGAATGGAGGCCGTGCCCCGGGTGGTGATAGGCCAGGAATGGAGGCCCGTGTCCCGGGCGGTGATAGGCCAGGAATGGAGGCCTGTGTCCCGGGCGGTGATTGGCCAGGAATGGAGGACTGTGTCCCGGGCTGTGATAGGCCAGGAATGGAGACCGTGTCCCGGGCTGTGATAGGCCAGGAATGGAGGACCGTGTCCCGGTCAGTGATAGGCCAGGAATGGAGGACCGTGTCCCGGGCGGTGATAGGCCAGGAATGGAGGACAGTGTCCCGGGCGGTGATAGGCCAGGAATGGAGGCCGTGTCCCGGACGGTGATAGGCCAGGAATGGAGGCCGTGTCCCGGGCGGTGATAGGCCAGGAATGGAGGCCGTGTCCCGGACGGTGATAGGCCAGGAATGGAGGCCGTGCCCCGGGTGGTGATAGGCCAGGAATGGAGGACTGTGTCCCGGGCGGTGATAGGCCAGGAATGGAGGCCGTGCCCCGGGTGGTGATAGGCCAGGAATGGAGGACTGTGTCCCGGGCGGTGATAGGCCAGGAATGGAGGACTGTGTCCCGGGCGGTGATAGGCCAGGAATGGAGGCCCGTGTCCCGGGCGGTGATAGGCCAGGAATGGAGGACAGTGTCCCGTGTCCCGGGTGGTGATAGGCCAGGAATGGAGGACCGTGTCCCGGGCGGTGATAGGCCAGGAATGGAGGACAGTGTCCCGGGCAGTGATAGGCCAGGAATGGAGGCCGTGCCCCGGGTGGTGATAGGCCAGGAATGGAGGACAGTGTCCCGGGCGGTGATAGGCCAGGAATGGAGGACAGTGTCCCGGGCGGTGATAGGCCAGGAATGGAGCACAGTGTCCCGGGCGGTGATAGGTCAGGAATGGAGGACTGTGTCCCGGGCGGTGATAGGCCAGGAATGGAGGCCCGTGTCCCGGGCGGTGATAGGCCAGGAATGGAGGACCGTGTCCCGGGCGGTGATAGGCCAGGAATGGAGGACCGTGTCCAGGGTGGTGATTGGCCAGGAATGGAGGACCGTGTCCCGGGCGGTGATAGGCCAGGAATGGAGGCCGTGTCCCGGGCAGTGATAGGCCAGGAATGGAGGACCGTGTCCCGGGCGGTGATAGGCCAGGAATGGAGGACCGTGTCCAGGGTGGTGATTGGCCAGGAATGGAGGACCGTGTCCCGGGCGGTGATAGGCCAGGAATGGAGGCCGTGTCCCGGGCAGTGATAGGCCAGGAATGGAGGACAGTGTCCCGGGCGGTGATAGGCCAGGAAGAAACCGGTTGTGTGAAGGGGAGGCAGTTGACGGTGAATGTGAGGAGGTGCTCGATATAATCATGATGCCTCTGGAAGGTCAGGAGGTGGTGATGGAGATGCACGCGGAGAAGGTGTTTGATCGGGTGGAGTGGGCGTATTTGTGGGAGGTACTGGGGCCGTTTGGGTTCAGGCAGGGGTTTGTGGGAATTTGCGGTTCTAAACGTTGCTCTTGGATTTGTGATTCCCAGCTGGTTTCACTCGAAGACTACGATAAATTCCTGGATCGCGGCATGAGTGTGGCAGAGAGCAGCAGTGCCAACAGTTACCACTGCAGAACGGCAGACTGCAGGGGCTGGTGTATCTACGAGGACACAGTCAATGAATTCCGCTGCCCAATCTGCTCAAAGCTTAACTGCCTGCTCTGTAAGGTAAAGTTCAACAGGGTCAGCTTCGAGCACCATTAAACCCAAAGCACAGCACTGTGAGAGGGTCGGTACTGAGGGAGTGCTGCACTGTCAGAGGGTCAGTACTGAGGGAGTGCCGCACTGTCAGAGGGTCAGTACTGAGGGAGAGCTGCACTGTCAGAGGGTCAGTACTGAGGGAGAGCTGCACTGTCAGAGGGTCAGTACTGAGGGAATGCTGCACTGTCAGAGGGTCAGTACTGAGGGAGCCCTGCATTGTCAGAGGGTCAGTACTGAGGGGGTGCTGCACTGTCAGAGGGTCAGTACTGAGGGAGTGCTGCACTGTCAGAAGGTCAGTACTGAGGGAGTGCCGCACTGTCAGAGGGTCAGTACTCAGGGAGTGCTGCACTGTCAGAGGGTCAGTGCTGAGGGAGCGCTGCACTGTCAGAGGGTCAGTACTGAGGGAGCGCTGCACTGTCAGAGGGTCAGTACTGAGGGAGCGCCGCCCTGTCAGAGGGTCAGTACTGAGGGAGTGCCGCACTGTCAGAGGGTCAGTACTGAGGGAATGCTGCACTGTCAGAGGGTCAGTACTGAGGGAGCCCTGCACTGTCAGAGGGTCAGTACTGAGGGGGTGCTGCACTGTCAGAGGGTCAGTACTGAGGGAGTGCTGCACTGTCAGAAGGTCAGTACTGAGGGAGTGCCGCACTGTCAGAGGGTCAGTACTCAGGGAGTGCTGCACTGTCAGAGGGTCAGTGCTGAGGGAGCGCTGCACTGTCAGAGGGTCAGTACTGAGGGAGCGCTGCACTGTCAGAGGGTCAGTACTGAGGGAGTGCTGCACTGTCAGAGGGTCAGTACTGAGGGAGTGCTGCACTGTCAGAGGGTCAGTACTGAGGGAGTGCCGCACTGTCAGAGGGTCAGTACTGAGGGAGCGCCGCACTGTCAGAGGGTCAGTACTGAGGGAGTGCTGCACTGTCAGAGGGTCAGTACTGAGGGAGTGCTGCACTGTCAGAGGGTCAGTACTGAGGGAGTGCTGCACTGTCAGAGGGTCAGTACTGAGGGAGTATCGCACTGTCAGAGGGTCAGTACTGAGGGAGTGCTGCACTGTCAGAGGGTCAGTACTGAGGGAGCGTCGCACTGTCAGAGGGTCAGTACTGAGGGAGTGCCGCACTGTCAGAGGGTCAGTACTGAGGGAGTGCTGCACTGTCAGAGGGTCAGTACTGAGGGAGTGCTGCACTGTCAGAGGGTCAGTACTGAGGGAGTGCTGCACTGTCAGAGGGTCAGTACTGAGGAATGCCGCACTGTCAGAGGGTCAGTATTGAGGGGGTGTGTACCGTGCTTTGAATAATAACAACCATGAAACTATATCAATTGTTGTAAAAACCTATCTGGTTTGCTAATGTCCTTTAGGGAAGGAAATCTGCCGTTCTTACCCGGTCTGGCCTACATGTGACTCCTGATCCAGTACATGGGACGGGTGGTTGCTCTGTCACTGGGCACAATGTTGAGCATCTGGGAAATGAAGCCACGCCGTGTTCATTATGTACATCGACGGTCCGAATGCGTTTTAAATGCAGCCAGTCCCACATCCATGTTATTGGGATGGTGTCTCTCCTCCCTGTGCCCAGGATGGTCCAGTCCTGCTGCTCACTGAGTGACGTTGGTCAGCTTGAACCTCCTGAGCTGGTGGGCCTGCCTCATTGACGGGACGGTGTGTCACCCCCCCCCCCCTCCAGGGCCCCTCTCACCACCCTCGCTGACCAGCATCGACTGTCTCACCCTGCCTCTTCCTTCTCTTCCCTGTCACAGGAAATTCACGAAGGAATGAACTGCAAACAGTATCAAGACGACTTGCGGAGTCGGGCACTAAACGATTCCGCTGCTCGACGCACAACCGAGATGCTGACGGTAAACCTGCCATTGAATCAGCGGATGGGGAATGGGGCGGTGATCACAGTTAGTGAAGAGGGGGGGGGAGTGTGAGAGAGGGATTCAAGTTTACATGGCCTTTCCCGATACAGGACAGGATTTCATCCCAGGGAAGCTTTGCATTTGATGGAGAATTCAGAAGGAAATGTTCAGGGAGGAGAAAGGGTCCAGGTAATATCGGCAACGAAGGAGAGGAGGGTTTTTAACCTTCTGTCCCTCCCACCTCCCCATTCGCTGCTTCTATCCCCGCCCCATCTCCCCATTCGCTGCTTCTGTCCCCGCCCCATCTCCCCATTCGCTGCTTCTGTCCCTCCCCTCTCCCCATTCGCTGCTTCTGTCCCCGCCCCCTCTCCCCATTCGCTGCTTCTGTCCCCTCCCCCTCTCCCCATTCGCTGCTTCTGTCCCTCCCCCTCTCCCCATTCGCTGCTTCTGTCCCTCCCCCTCTCCCCATTCGCTGCTTCTGTCCCTCCTCCTCCCCCCATTCGTGCCTTCTGTCCCTCCCCCTCTCCCCATTCGCTGCTCCTGTCCCTCCCCCTCTATCCATTCGCTGCTCCTGTCCCTCCCACCTCCCCATTCGCCGCTTCTGTCCCTCCCCCTCTCCCCATTCGTTACTTCTGTCCCCGCCTCCTCTCCCCATTCACCGCTTGTCTCCGCCCCTTCTCCCCATTCGCTGCTTCTGTCCCTCCCCTCTCCTCATTCGCTGCTTCTGTCCCTCCCCCCTCCCCATTTGCTGCTTCTGTCCCTCCCCCATCCCCATTCGCTGCTTCTGTCCCTCCCCATCCCCATTCGCTGCTCCTGTCCCTCCCCCTCTCCCCATTCGCTGCTTCTGTCCCTCCCCCTCTCCTCATTCGCTGCTTCTGTCCCTCCCCCTCTCCCCATTCGCTGCTTCTGCCCCTCCCCCTCTCCCCATTCGCTGCTTCTGTCCCTCCCCCTCTCCCCATTCGCTGCATCTGTCCCCCTCTCCCCATTTGCTCCTTCTGTCCCTCCCGACCCCTCCCCATTCGCTGCATCTGTCCCTCCCCCTCTCCCCATTCGCTGCTTCTGTCCCTCCCCCCTCTCCCCATTCGCTGCTTCTGTCCGTCCCACTCTCCCCATTCGCTGTTTCTGTCCCTCCCCCTCTCCCCATTCACTGCTTCTGTCCCCACCCCCTTTCCCCATTCGCCGTTTCTGTCCCTCCCCCTCTCCCCATTCGCTACTTCTGTCCCCGCCTCCTCTCCCCATTCACCGCTTGTCTCCGCCCCTTCTCCCCATTCGCTGCTTCTGTCCCTCCCCACTCCTCATTCGCTGCTTCTGTCCCTCCCCCTCTCCCCATTCGCTACTTCTGTCCCTCCCCACTCCTCATTCGCTGCTTCTGTCCCTCCCCCTCTCCCCATTCGCTACTTCTGTCCCCGCCTCCTCTCCCCATTCACCGCTTGTCTCCGACCCTTCTCCCCATTCGCTGCTTCTGTCCCTCCCCCTCTCCCCAGTCGCTGCATCTGTCCCTCCCCTTCTCCCCATTCGCTGCATCTGTCCCCCTCTCCCCATTCGCTGCATCTGTCCCACTCTCCCCATTCGCTGCATCTGTCCCCCTCTCCCCATTCGCTGCATCTGTCCCCCTCTCCCCATTCGCTGCATCTGTCCCACTCTCCCCATTCGCTGCATCTGTCCCCCTCTCCCCAGTCGCTGCATCTGTCCCTCCCCTTCTCCCCATTCGCTGCATCTGTCCCCCTCTCCCCATTCGCTGCATCTGTCCCACTCTCCCCATTCGCTGCTTCTGTCCCTCCTCCTCTCCCCATTTGCTGCTTCTGTCCCTCCCACTCTCCCCATTCGCTGTTTCTGTCCCTCCCCCTTCTCCCCATTCGCTGCTTCTGTCCCTCCCCCTTCTGCCCATTCACTGCTTCTGTTCCCCCCCCCCCCCCCCCCCCGCGCTCCCCTCCCTATTCGCTGCTTCCACCACCTTTCCAGTGAGGGATCAAGGTTCAATAACAATATGCATTCAAAAAGCACTTTTAATGTGGTAAGATATCCCAGAGTGCATAGCAGGAATGTTATCAAACACTGAGACACGCCCGGAGATATTGGGGCCGCTGAACAAAAACTGCACCAAACGTTTAAGGGAGTGTGTGAAGGTGGAGAGAGCAGCGGAGAGATTTAGGGAAAGGGCAGCAGAGGTTTGGATGAGCTCAGGTTTATCGAGGTCGAAAGATAGACAGCCAGACAAGGGGACTGTTGGAATGGTCAAGTCTTGAGCTAACAAAAACATAGATGAGAGTTTGAGCAACAGACCATTGGGCCTTTGCTGAGAATACACCTGGAGGGCTGTGTGCAGGTTCAGTCTGTGTATCTAAGGAAGGATACACTTGCCCAGGAGCAAAGGTTCAGTGGGTTGGTTCCTGGGATAAGAGGGTTGTCCTGTGATGAGACGCTGAGTGTAAGATACCTGCGGAGTATGAATAATAATCGCCTTGAAATGTACTGTCAGGGGGTTTGACTGAGCGGCTGCTTCCTCTTATGGTAACATGGGGGTCACAGTCTCCGAATAAGGGGTCAACCATCACTGGCTGAGATGTGAATCTTTTCAATTCTCTACCCCAGCGAACTGTAGGTGCTGAGTCGTTGAGAATATTCAAGGCAGAGAGAAGTAGATTTTTGGGCAGGAATGGGACCGAGGGATATGGGGATCAGGCAGGAAAGGAGCATTGATGTACAAGTTCGCGCAACATCTTATTGAATGGCAGTGCAGGTTCGAGGGGTCCTCTTCCTGTTTCTCATCGAGTTTTGGTCTGAGGAAGGGGAGAGGTCAGGCAATATTGCAGAAGAAAATATTCCCTTTCGGAAATTCCCTGTCAGAAATTCTATATAAGGCATTGAATATTTACTGAAAAGAGAGCCTCGTTGCTGAAGATTTTGCATCATCGGGACAAACACAAGAATACCAAATTTCAAACAATCACCGCAACTTATACTGCAGGAGAAAAGTGTTCTGATTGGTTTGCAAGTTGGCTCTGATTGGCCGAGGTGTTGCCATGGAGAGAGCAACAAGGCACAATAGGCTTCTGGGTAATTCAAAATAGGTACGAGGCTTGAACATATTCCTTTCGTTTGCAGAGAATGGGCCCCCATGTGTGAATGTGAGTCACTTCTGGCAGTGAACCACAGACAAGCTCAACTCCTTAAGGCAGCAACTTGGAGACGGGGAGCAGTCAAGTTGTTTATAAATGTATATTTGTGTTAATAACAGTGAAAGTTCTCCCTTTGTAGACAATGGTTCAGAACGGAGAGGCAATGCACTGCCCCAAGTGTAAGATAATAGTTCAGAAGAAGGATGGATGTGATTGGTTACGGTGCCCGGTCTGTCACACGGAGATCTGCTGGGTTACCAAGGGATACCGCTGGGGTCCTGGGGTAAGCTGGCTAACAATCGGCCTGTTGTTTGGTTTTGTGTTTCTGATTTGTGTGGGACATTCTCGATACAATTGAAAAGGAGTGAAGGAGAAGAGGGAAGTCAGGAAGATGAAATACTGGGGGGTGGGGTGATCTTAGGTGTGGGTAAGCGAGGGGAGCAGTTCCGCAGTTTTAATGAGTGGGAAACAGGGATCAGTCTTGGAAATCAAGTGACACAGCTTCCCACATCCTGCAGGTGGAGCAGACTCGGGACACCACATTCCCACCTACGAGTAACTTTTCACCCCCCCCCCCCCACCCCTTATTTATCGAGAATCTCTCTAGCTCTGCTAAAATATATTCAAAGATTCTGCTTCCACTGCCTTTCGAGGTCGAGAGTTCCAGAGACTCAGTGAAAAAACTTCACCTAATCTCCGTTTTAAATGAGCGATCCCTTATTTTTAAACAGTGACCCTAAAGCTCTCGATTCTCCCACAAGAGGAAACATCCTCTCCACATCCACCCTGTCAACACCCCCAGGATCTGGCATGAATTATCCTCTTCCTCTTCTTAGCTGCAGTAAGTAGAAGCCTAACCTGTCCAACCAATCCTCAGGAGAGATCACACCCATTCTAATGGAGCTCCATGAATCCTCCTGGATGGTCCTATTGACTCCCAGAATGAGAGATTGTTGTCGGGAACATCCCTGTGAACAATCCCAAAGGATAAATCCCGCGGGGTGAGGGGGATGTGAATCTGCTTCTGTTACTGATCTGTCACAACAAACAGCTGAGCTGTAACAGGGGACAATGTAACAGGGGAGAGAGAGCTTACTGGGGCAGAGAACACTGGGTACCAGGGCCCCCATTCTTCACTGTCTGATGCTTCAGGCAACTGATTGCAGGAGCCTGGCGGCAGTGGGGAGGGCAGAGGACTGCCCCATATCCCGTGTCTGCCCCCGTGTCATTTACAACAACTGCCCCTGGGTCACCCCCAGTCACTGCCCCTGACTCACCCCCAGCCACTGCCCCTGACCCACCCCCAGCCACTGCCCCTGGGTCACCCCCAGCCACTGCCCCTGACTCACCCCCAGTCACTGCCCCTGGGTCACCCCCAGCCACTGCCCCTGGGTCACCCCCAGCCACTGTCCCCTCGGTCACCACCAGCCACTGCCCCTGGGTCACCCCCAGCCACTGCCCCCTCGGTCACCCCCAGTCACTGTCCCCTCGGTCACCCCCAGACACTGCCCCTGACCCACCCCCAGCCACTGCCCTGGGTCACCCCCAGCCACTGCCCCTGACTCACCCCCAGCCACTGCCCCTGACTCACCCCCAGCCACTGCCCCCTCGGTCACCCCCAGACACTGCCCCTGACCCACCCACAGCCACTGCCCCTGACCCACCCCCAGTCACTGCCCCTGACTCACCCCCAGCCACTGTCCCCTCGGTCACCACCAGCCACTGCCCTGGGTCACCCCCAGCCACTGCCCCCTCGGTCACCCCCAGCCACTGCCCCCTCGGTCACCCCCAGACGCTGCTCCTGACCCACCCCCAGCCACTGCCCCTGGGTCACTCACAGCCACTGCCCCTGACTCACCCCCAGTCACTGCCCCTGACCCACCCACAGCCACTGCCTCTGACTCACCCCCAGTCACTGCCCCTGGGTCACCCCCAGCCACTGCCCCTGACCCACCCACAGCCACTGCCTCTGACTCACCCCCAGCCACTGCCCCCTCGGTCACCCCCAGACACTGCCCCTGACCCACCCCCAGACACTGCCCCTGGGTCACCCCCAGCCACTGCCCCTGACTCACCCCCAGCCACTGCCCCTGGGTCACCCCCAGCCACTGCCCCCTGGGTCACCCCCAGTCACTGCCCCTGACCCACCCCCAGTCACTGCCCCTGACTCACCCCCAGTCACTGCCCCCTCGGTCACCCCCAGACACTGCCCCTGACCCACCCCCAGCCACTGCCCCTGACCCACCCCCAGACACTGCCCCTGGGTCACCCCCAGCCACTGCCCCTGACTCACCCCCAGCCACTGCCCCTGGGTCACCCCCAGTCACTGCCCCCTGGGTCACCCCCAGTCACTGCCCCTGACCCACCCCCAGTCACTGCCCCTGACTCACCCCCAGCCACTGCCCCTGACCCACCCCCAGTCACTGCCCCTGGGTCACCCCCAATCACTGCCCCTGACCCACCCCAGCCACTGCCCCTGGGTCACCCCCAGTCACTGCCCCTGACCCACCCACAGCCACTGCCCCTGGGTCACCCCCAGTCACTGCCCCTGACCCACCCCCAGTCACTGCCCCTGACCCACCCCCAGTCACTGCCCCTGGGTCACCCCCAGTCACTGCCCCTGACCCACCCCCAGCCACTGCCCCTGACCCCCCCCCCCCAGTCACTGCCCCTGACCCACCCCCAGTCACTGCCCCTGACCCACCCCCAGCCACTGCCCCTGACCCCCCCCAGCCACTGCCCCTGACCCCCCCCCCCAGTCACTGCCCCTGACCCACCCCCAGTCACTGCCCCTGACTCACCCCCAGCCTCTGCCCCTGACCCACCCCCAGCCACTGCCCCTGGGTCACCCCCAGTCACTGCCCCTGGGTCACCCCCAGCCACTGCCCCTGACCCACCCCCAGCCACTGCCCCTGACTCACCCCCAGCCACTGCCTCTGACTCACCCCCAGTCACTGCCCCTGACTCACCCCCAGTCACTGCCCCAGACTCACCCCCAGCCACTGCCCCTGGGTCACCCACAGCCACTGCCCCTGACTCACCCCCAGTCACTGCCCCTGACCCACCCCCAGACACTGCCCCTGGGTCACTCCCAGTCACTGCCCCTGACCCACCCCCAGTCACTGCCCCTGACTCACCCCCAGCCACTGCCCCTGGGTCACCCCCAGCCACTGCCCCTAACTCACCCCCAGTCACTGCCCCTGGGTCACACCCAGCCACTGCCCCTGACCCACCCCCAGTCACTGCCCCTGACCCACCCCCAGTCACTGTCCCTGACTCACCCCCAGCCACTGTCCCTGACTCACCCCCAGCCACTGCCCCTGACCCACCCACAGCCACTGCCCCTGACTCACCCCCAGCCACTGCCCCCTGGGTCACCCCCAGCCACTGTCCCTGACTCACCCCCAGCCACTGCCCCTGACCCACCCACAGCCACTGCCCCTGACTCACCCCCAGCCACTGCCCCCTGGGTCACCCCCAGCCACTGCCCCCTGGGTCACCCCCAGTCACTGTCCCTGACTCACCCCCAGCCACTGCCCCCTGGGTCACCCCCAGCCACTGCCCCTGGGTCACCCCCAGCCACTGCCCCTGACCCACCCCCAGCCACTGCCCCTGACCCACCCCCAGCCACTGCCCCTGACTCACCCCCAGCCACTGCCCCTGGGTCACCCCCAGCCACTGCCCCTGACCCACCCCCAGTCACTGCCCCTGACTCACCCCCAGACACTGCCCCTGGGTCACCCCCAGCCACTGCCCCTGACCCACCCCCAGTCACTGCCCCTGGCTCACCCCCAGACACTGCCCCTGGGTCACCCCAGCCACTGCCTCTGACCCACCCCCAGTCACTGCCTCTGGGTCACCACCCAGCCACTGCCCCTGACTCACCCCCAGTCACTGCCCCTGACCCACCCACAGCCACTGCCCCAGACCCACCCACAGCCACTGCCCCTGGGTCACCCCCAGCCACTGCCTCTGACTCACCCCCAGTCACTGCCCCCTGGGTCACCCCCAGCCACTGCCCCCTGGGTCACCCCCAGTCACTGCCCCCTCGGTCACCCCCAGCCACTGCCCCTGACCCACCCCCAGCCACTGCCCCTGACCCACCCCCAGTCACTGCCCCTGACCCACCCCCAGTCACTGCCCCTGACCCACCCCCATCAGCTGCCCCTGGGTCACCCCCAGTCACTGCCCCTGACCCACCCCCAGTCACTGCCCCTGGTTCACCCCCAGTCACTGCCCCTGACCCACCCCCAGCCACTGCCCCTGACCCCCCCCCCCCAGTCACTGCCCCTGACCCACCCCCAGTCACTGCCCCTGACCCACCCCCAGCCACTGCCCCTGACCCCCCCCCAGCCACTGCCCCTGACCCACCCCCAGTCACTGCCCCTGACTCACCCCCAGTCACTGCCCCTGACCCACCCCCAGTCACTGCCCCTGGGTCACCCCCAGCCACTGCCCCTGACCCACCCCCAGCCACTGCCCCTGACCCACCCCCAGCCACTGCCCCTGACTCACCCCCAGCCACTGCCCCTGGGTCACCCCCAGCCACTGCCCCTGACCCACCCCCAGTCACTGCCCCTGACTCACCCCCAGACACTGCCTCTGGGTCACCCCCAGCCACTGCCCCTGACCCACCCCCAGTCACTGCCCCTGGCTCACCCCCAGACACTGCCCCTGGGTCACCCCAGCCACTGCCTCTGACCCACCCCCAGTCACTGCCTCTGGGTCACCACCCAGCCACTGCCCCTGACTCACCCCCAGTCACTGCCCCTGACCCACCCACAGCCACTGCCCCAGACCCACCCACAGCCACTGCCCCTGGGTCACCCCCAGCCACTGCCTCTGACTCACCCCCAGTCACTGCCCCCTGGGTCACCCCCAGTCACTGCCCCCTGGGTCACCCCCAGCCACTGCCCCCTGGGTCACCCCCAGCCACTGCCCCTGACCCACCCCCAGTCACTGCCCCTGACCCACCCCCAGTCACTGCCCCTGACCCACCCCCATCAGCTGCCCCTGGGTCACCCCCAGTCACTGCCCCTGACCCACCCCCAGTCACTGCCCCTGGGTCACCCCCAGTCACTGCCCCTGACCCACCCCCAGCCACTGCCCCTGACCCCCCCCCCCCAGTCACTGCCCCTGACCCACCCCCAGTCACTGCCCCTGACTCACCCCCAGTCACTGCCCCTGACCCACCCCCAGTCACTGTCCCTGACTCACCCCCAGCCACTGTCCCTGACTCACTCCCAGTCACTGTCCCTGACTCACCCCCAGCCACTGCCCCCTGGGTCACCCCCAGCCACTGCCCCCTGGGTCACCCCCAATCACTGCCCCTGGGTCACCCCCAGCCACTGCCCCCTGACCCACCCCCAGCCACTGCCCCTGACGCACCCCCAGCCACTGCCCCTGACCCACCCCCAGCCACTGCCCCTGGGTCACCCCCAGCCACTGCCCCTGACTCACCCCCAGCCACTGCCCCTGGGTCACCCCCAGCCACTGCCCCTGACCCACCCCCAGCCACTGCCCCTGGGTCACCCCCAGTCACTGCCCCTGGGTCACCCCCAGTCACTGCCCCTGGGTCACCCCAGCCACTGCCTCTGACCCACCCCCAGTCACTGCCTCTGGGTCACCCCCAGCCACTGCCCCTGACTCACCCCCAGTCACTGCCACTGGGTCACCCACAGCCACTGCCCCTGACCCACCCCCAGTCACTGCCCCTGGGTCACCCCCAGCCACTGCCCCTGACTCACCCCCAGCCACTGCCCCTGACTCACCCCCAGCCACTGCCCCTGACTCACCCCCAGCCACTGCCCCTGACCCACCCCCAGTCACTGCCCCTGACTCACCCCCAGCCACTGCCCCTGACCCACCCCCAGTCACTGCCCCTGGGTCGGCCCAGCCACTGCCCCTGACTCACCCCCAGCCACTGCCCCCTCGGTCACCCCCAGCCACTGCCCCTGGGTCACCCCCAGCCACTGCCCCTGGGTCACCCCCAGCCACTGCCCCTGGGTCACCCCCAGCCACTGCCCCTGGGTCACCCCCAGCCACTGTCCCTGACCCACCCCCAGCCACTGCCCCCTCGGTCACCCCCAGCCACTGCCCCTGGGTCACCCCCAGCCACTGCCCCTGGGTCACCCCCAGCCACTGCCCCTGGGTCACCCCCAGCCACTGCCCCTGGGTCACCCCCAGTCACTGCCCCTGACCCACCCACAGTCACTGCCCCCGACCCACCCCCAGCCACTGCCCCTGACTCACCCCCAGCCACTGCCCCTGACCCACCCCCAGCCACTGCCCCTGGGTCACCCCCACCCACTGCCCCTGGGTCACCCCCAGACACTGCCCCTGGGTCACCCCCAGCCACTGCCCCTGGGTCACCCCCAGCCACTGCCCCTGGGTCACCCCCAGACACTGCCCCTAGGTCACCCCAGCCACTGCCCCTGACCCCCCCCCCCCCCCCCAGCCGCTGCCTCTGACTCACCCCCAGCCACTGCCCCTGGGTCACCGCCAGCCACTGCCCCTGGGTCACCCCCAGCCACTGCCCCTGACCCACCCCCAGCCACTGCCACTGACCCACCCCCAGTCACTGCCCCTGACTCACCCCCAGCCACTGCCCCTGGGTCACCCCCAGCCACTGCCCCTGACTCACCCCCAACCACTGCCTCTGACTCACCCCCAGTCACTGCCCCTGGGTCACCCCCAGCCACTGCCCCTGGGTCACCCCCAGCCACTGCCCCTGACCCCCCCCCCCAGCCGCTGCCTCTGACTCACCCCCAGCCACTGCCCCTGGGTCACCGCCTGCCACTGCCCCTGGGTCACCCCCAGCCACTGCCCCTGACCCACCCCCAGCCACTGCCCCTGACCCACCCCCAGTCACTGCCCCTGACCCACCCCCAGCCACTGCCCCTGGGTCACCCCCAGCCACTGCCCCTGACTCACCCCCAGCCACTGCCCCTGGGTCACCCCCAGCCACTGCCCCTGGGTCACCCCCAGTCACTGTCCCCTCGGTCACCCCCAGCCACTGCCCCTGGGTCACCCCCAGCCACTGCCCCTGGGTCACCCCCAGCCACTGCCCCTGACCCACCCCAGCCACTGCCCCTGACCCACCCCCAGTCACTGTCCCCTCGGTCACCCCCAGCCACTGCCCCGACTCACCCCCAGCCACTGCCCCTGACCCACCCCCAGCCACTGCCCCTGACCCACCCCCAGCCACTGCCCCTGGGTCACCCCCAGCCACTGCCCCTGACCCACCCCCAGCCACTGCCCCGGACTCACCCCCAGTCACTGCCCCTGGGTCACCCACAGCCACTGCACCGGACTCACCCCCAGTCACTGCCCCTGGGTCACCCCCAGCCACTGCCCCTGACCCACCCCCAGCCACTGCCCCTGACTCACCCCCAGCCACTGCCCCTGACCCACCCCCAGCCACTGCCCCTGACCCACCCCCAGTCACTGCCCCTGACTCACCCCCAGTCACTGTCCCTGGGTCACCCCCAGCCACTGCCCCTGACCCACCCCCAGCCACTGCTCCTGGGTCACCCCCAGCCACTGCCCCTGACCCACCCCCAGCCACTGCTCCTGGGTCACCCCCAGACACTGCCCCTGACTCACCCCCAGTCACTGCCTCTGACCCACCCCCAGCCACTGCCCCTGACCCACCTCCAGCCACTGCCCCTGACCCACCCCCAGCCACTGCCCCTGACCCACCCCCAGCCACTGCCCCTGACCCACCCCCAGCCACTGCCCCTGGGTCACCCCCAGCCACTGCCCCTGGGTCACCCCCAGCCACTGCCCCTGGGTCACCCCCAGCCACTGCCCCTGGGTCACCCCCAGTCACTGCCTCTGAACCACCCCCAGTCACTGCCTCTGACCCACCCCCAGTCACTGCCCCTGACCCACCCCCAGCCACTGCCCCTGACCCACCCCCAGTCACTGCCTCTGACCCACCCCCAGTCACGGCCCCCTCGGTCACCCCCAGACAAGAACTGACTGACTGTTTCTCTGTGAATGATATCTAACGATCTGTTCTCCCCCCCCCCCCCCCCCCTCTGCAGGGTCCCGGAGATCGAAGTGGAGGTTGCCGTTGCCTTGTTAATGGCCAGCGATGTCACCCGCTCTGTCAGAATTGTCACTGACCAACACCTCCCCAACCATACAAAGCCAACCTGGCAGTGTGGAGGGAGGGGGGAGGATGCACTGAACCCAGGCAGTCTGGGCAGAATTAACCAACGGGGAGAGGAGAGTGATGGGGCGATGAACCCGCAGAGACTGAATTCTCAATATCGGATCGGAGACCCTCAGCCTGACCCCTGCTGGCCATTTTCCCTAGCAGCTGGGACAGGGTGTGGTGTGGGGACTTGGCACACCTCAAACTAAATGTAAAGCCCACACCTGGCTCACTAGTGGGGAGGTATAACAGTGCCACATCACCACAGCCTGTGACAATGACCATCGCAGCTGCCAGGTAACATTCACCTCCAGCCACATAACCTGGTTAACCAGTGATAAAGGGTGGACACCAGGTTTGGGTCAGTGATCTCGGTATTCATTCACGTTGCGTGTCTGTGTATGTGAGGAATTTTATCTCTGTGTGTTTGCTGTTGAACCGGTGATAGGGCGAGTGATTTTTCATTGTTGTGTCTCCTTCACTCCCTCGGTTACTGAATCCTGAGATGTTTGAATAGACACAGGGTAGAGAGCATTTACCTGGCTTGTCTGTCATTGTCGGTGGCAAAAACGGTGTCGCCATAGCAAAAGGTACGGTCAGAGTGCCAAATTCTATTGGGCGACACTTGGTCAGGTGACAAGCTCTCCCACTGTCCTCAGCTGTTTGTTCCATTAATTTTATAAAGCACCTGTTGCTCGACCTGTTGTAAGGTTTCTGGATGAAGAAAAGATGAGATTTTTCTTTGGCCAGACTCTGTATGTCCCTCTTCATCAAAAACTTAATTATCTTAAACTGTGAGCTCGCCCGCCGACTTTCTCCCGGGTAAATCACACGTGGGGCAGCACGGTAACACAGGGGTTAGCACTGTTGCTTCGCAGCACCAGGGTCCCAGGTTCGATTGCCGGCTTGGGTCACTGTCTGTGCAGAGTCTGCACGTTCTCCTCGTGTCTGCGTGGGTTTCCTCCCACAAGTCCCTAAAGGTGTGCTATTCGGTGAATTGGACATTCTGAATTCTGCCTCGGTGTACCCGAACAGGCGTCGGAGAATGGCGACTAGGGGCTTTTCACAGTAACTTCATTGCAGTGTTAATGTAAGCCTACTTGTGAGAATAAAGATTATTACGCTCCCTCTCTCTACCCTGCCATCCTACATTATTTACCCTCAAACAGCTGCTCATGTCACATTCTAAGTAGCTCTGGGACTATCCAGTTCCGTAGTGATCAAGTTGATAAACAGTCAATCTTGTTGTGAAGTGGATATCTATCTAGGCCATTTCCTCAGCGCCATCAAACGGGGGTATCATTTGAATCTTGTTGAAAAGAGAAATGTTGCCAAAGTTTTTTGTCTTCAACTCACCAGGACAAACGCAAGAATTCTAAACTTCAAAGGATCACTGCAATTTATACTTCATGGGAAAAGCACATTGGTTGGCATGCCGACTCTGATTGGCCGTCAGGTTGCCAATGGAAAACGTAAAGGGGAATTATAGGCTTCCCAAACTCTCGGGTAATTCAAAAAGGTTGCACGGCTGGAACATAGTCCTTTTGTTTGCAGTATGAATGTATGATGCTTCTCCCAAGCGTAAATAAGCCATGTTACGAGTTTATCTTAAACTGGTTGTTAGCACACTCAGGATTGTTCGTCAAGTGCTGTCCAATCACGGAATCGCATCTAACTGCAGATGTTTTGTGTTGGATTTTGCAAGTGCCCGATTACAAACAGCCATTTATTCAGGGCTGGGGTTAAAGTTTCTCAATGGCATTGTCTATATTTTACTAACTTGTTACTGTTGTAGATCTCTAACATGGCTATAAATACAAAATATATTTTGCTACAGATGCTCCATGAGGAAGTGAAGTGAGTGAGTGCAGAGCTCCACATATATCTCATGCTGTATCTAAACCTGACCCAGCTGGATAACGCCGTGGAAACAGGAAATGTTGGGAAAAGTTCAGCAGGTCCAACTGCATTGTGGAGAAAGGAAAGAGCTTGATGTTCACGACAACGGGTCACTAATCTGGAATGTTTAGTCTCTTTTGTGTCTCCCAACGGATGCTGACTGACCTGCTGAGGATTTCCAACATTTCATTGTGTTTGTGTTTCTAGACTTCCAGCGTTGCCAGTATTTTCCTTTCCAGTGTTATCCGTCAGGACCAGGCGTTGAATAAATCCCAGAATTGAGCACTGAATCCAGCCAAAGTATGTTGACTGAAAAATGTATGCAGAGACCAGGATACAAAGACACTCGAGCTGGGAGTGAAACTTTTAACTGGGGGATGTGTGTGTCTCTGGTGTTTACTCGCCCCCCCCCCCCCCCCCCGGAGCAAGTCCTGCTGAACCGCACACTAGAACATCGCAAACAGCAGCATTCAGGATCGTGACTGAGCTCCAACTTCAGGACCTGATCCAGCCGCTTAAACCGATGAAGGGGTTTGATGAGTAGAAATAAACTATTTCCAGTTGTGTGTGTGTGTGTGGCGGGGCGGGGGGGAGTGGTGTAGGAGTCCAGAACAAGGGGGTATAATCTTCAGATTGGAGCCAGGTGTTTCAGTGGTGATATCAGGAAGCACATCATCACACTAGAAATCAGGAATTCTTGCCCCCGCCCCCGCCCCTGCCAAAAAGGTGCGCGTTTTCTTTACCCGTTTGTGAGATGTGGACGTCACCGGCAATATCAGCCTTTCCCAACCACATTGCTGTTGGTCTGGAGTCACATGTAGGCCAGACCGGGTAAGGACGGCAGATTTCCTTCCCTAAAGGATATTAGTGAAGCAGATGGGCTTATTTACGACAATTGATGATAGTTTCATGGTCACCATTACGAAGATCCGGGGCCACATGGCGGCGCAGTGGTTAGCATTGCTGCCTCACGGCGCTGAGGACCCGGGTTCTGAACAGAAATCTGTCGTCCTTGCGTGGTCTGGCTGTGACTGAGTAGAACGGTTAGGTGGTTGTTTTTGACCGGTGCAGACGTGATGGGCCGAAGGGCCTTTTCTGTGCCGTATGACTCTGACATGTGACTCCAGATCCACGGCAACGTGGTTAACTCTTAAATGCCCTCTGAAATGACTGAGCGAGACACTCAGTACCAGGGCAATTAGGGATGGGTAACAAATGCTGGATTCGCCAACAATGCCCACATCCCTTCAAAGAATAATTTTTCAAAAATTCGATCCCATGTTTCCTTCAGCATTAGCCTGGACCTCTGAATTACTCGTTTACTGAAAATACCACCATGTCACCATCTCCCCCAAATAGTCAGCATCAATTTGAGCCGAATATCAAATCCACTCAGAACCTGTGTGTTTTTATTGGTGTTTGAGAGAAGCTTCCCTATCCCAGATTGAGAGAAAATGATGGTAAATGATGTGAAACCAGGAAGGAATCAACACACATTGGCATTTCCACTTTAACTAAAGACAGTCAGCAGAAGTGCCAAAGGGGAGCTTGGGTTGTTATATCAGGGCAACTTTTAAATGTGGATCAATATTTTAAAATAAAAGTTTGGAGAGGGACTGATGGGAGTGGGCGATGGGTGGGCCAGATGAGGAGCTATTTGAAGCTAAGTTGGTTTCTGTCATTTCTGACATCAATTTTCCCTGCACTCCTAAATTAAACACCCTACACATAAAACTGGAACAGTGCAGCTTGCGTCTTTAGCTACTCTACTTGAGAGCGGGATTTCCTTCTGTTCGAGGTCCCAGACCCAAGGATCCCTCAGTAGGACTTGAGGGAAGCTGGAGGGAGTGAGTGCAAGTGTGCGTGTGTGTGGTCAACGATTGCTTCTCTAACTCTGTGATGCTCAGTATTGATTTCTGGTCTTTTTGATGCTTTGTTTAACAATGTACAAAAGTGAAAATAAAGAAGTCTATTTTATATTTGCCAGATTTCTCTGGGCAGTGACGTGTTCATCTTTTGAGTTGTACCGCGCATTGTATTCTGGAGTGGGGGGTGGGGAAAGAGTTGTGGCATGGGGGTGATCGCCCACATCCCTCACCCCCGCCCATGGGGAACTGAGCCCAGAGCCCTCTGACAGCAACAGATGCTAAAGAATTAGACCTGCGATTGGTCTCCTTGAAGGTCAGTGGTAGAGTAGCCCTTGGAAAAGATGCAGAGGGACCATAAGACCATAATTCATAGGAGCAGAATTAGGCCGCTCGGCTCATCGAGTCTGCTCCGCCATTTAGGGTGGCATGTGGGGCAGAGGTTAGCACTGGGTCTGCGGCGCTGAGGACCCGGGTTTGAATCCCGGCCCTGGGTCAGTCACTGTCCGTGAGGAGTTTGCACATTCTCCCCATGTCTGCGTGGGTTTCACCCCCATAACCCAAAGATGTGCAGATTAGGTGAATTGGCCACACTAAATTGCCCCTTCATTGGCAATAAATAATTGGGTACTCTAAATTTATTTTAAAAGAGTCTGCTCCGCCATTCAATCATGGCTGATATTTTCTCATCCCCATTCTCCTGCCTTTTCCCCATAACCCCTGATCCCTTTATTAATCAAGAACCTATCTATCTCTGTCTTAAAGACACTCAGTGATTTGGCCTCCACAGCCTTCAGCGGCAAAGAGTTCCACAGATTCACCACCCTCTGGCTGAAGAAATCCCTCCTCATCTCTGTTTTAAAGGATCGTCCCTTTAGTCTGAGATTGTGTCCTCTGGTTCTAGTTTTTCCTACAAGTGGAAATATCGTCTCCATGTCCACTCTATCCAGGCCTCACAGTATCTTGTAAGTTTCAATAAGATCCCCCCTCATCCTTCTAAACTCCAACGAGTACAGACCCAGAGTCCTCAAACGTTCCTCATATGACAAGTTCTTCATTCCAGGGATCATTCTTGTGAACCTCCTCTGGACCCTTTCCAAGGCCAGCACATCCTTCCTTAGATACGGGGCCCAAAACTGCTCACAATACTCCAAATGGGGTCTGACCAGAGCCTTATACAGCCTCAGAAGTGATCCGTGATCTTGTATTCTAGCCCTCTTGACATGAATGCTAACATTGCGTTTGCCTTCCTAACTGCTGACTGAACCTGCACGTTAACCTTAAGAGAATCGTGAACAAGGACTCCCAAGTCCCTTTGTGCTTCTGTTTTTCTAAGCATTTCCCCATTTAGAAAATAGTCTATGCCTAGATTCCTCCTTCCAAAGTGCATAACCTCACACTTTTCCACAATGTATTCCATCTGCCACTTCATTGCCCACTCTCCTAGCTTGTCCAAGTCCTTCTGCAGCCCCCTTGCTTCCTCAATACTACCTGTCCCTCTACAGATCTTTGTACCAACTGCAAACTTAGCAACAGTGCCTTCAGATCATTAATGTATATTGTAAAAAGTTGTGGTCCCAGCACAGCCCCCTGAGGCACACCACTAGTCACCGACTGCCATCCTGAAAAAGACCCCTTTATCCCCACTCTCTGCCTTCTGCCAGTCAGCCAATCCTCTATCTATGCTAGGATTAACACTATGGGCTCTTACCTTATTTAACAGTCTCTTATGCGGCACCTTGTCAAAGACCTTCTGGGAATCTAAATAAATCATGTCTACTGGTTCTCCTTTGTCTAAATTCCTTGTTACTTCCTCAAAGAACTGTAACAGATTTGTCAGACACGACCTCCCCTTGACAAAGCCATGCTGACTCAGTCCTATTTTACCATGCACTTCCAAGTGCTTTGCGATCTCATCTTTAATAACAGACTCTAAAATCTTACCAATGACCAAAGTCAGGCTAACCGGCCTATAATATCCCGTCTTCTGCCTCCTTCCCTTCTTAAACAAGGGTGTTACATTAGCCACATTCCAGTCCTCTGGGACCCTTCCTGTCTCCAGTGATTCCTGAAAGATCATCACTAATGCCTCCACAGTTTCCTCAGCTATCTCTTTTAGAACCCTGTGGTGTAGTCCATCTGGTC
Organism: Scyliorhinus canicula; assembly: GCF_902713615.1. Taxonomy (NCBI): domain Eukaryota; kingdom Metazoa; phylum Chordata; class Chondrichthyes; order Carcharhiniformes; family Scyliorhinidae; genus Scyliorhinus; species Scyliorhinus canicula. Next base: position 229,178,143 of record NC_052150.1, on the reverse strand, counting down.
CAGGTAATTTATCCACCATCAGACATTGCAGTTTCCCAAGAACCTTTTCCTTAGTAATGGTCACTGCACTCACCTCTGCCCCCTCCTGGAGCTCTGGCATCCCACTGGTGTCTTCCACCGTGAAGACTGATGCAAAGTAACTATTCAGTTCACCTGCCATCTCTTTGTTCCCTATTATTACTTCTCCAGCCACATTTTCTAGTGGCCCAATGTCTATTTTTGCTTCGCTCTTACCTTTTATATATTGAAAAAAATTCTTCCTATCTTCCTTTATATAACTAGCTAGCTTGCACTCGTACTTCACCTTCTCCCCCCTTATTGCTTTTTTAATTGTCCTCTGGTACGGGGCAATGCAGGTGGGGAAGGTGGAGGTGTTGGAGGGTACGGGGGACGATGCAGGTGGGGAAGGTGGAGGTGTTGGAGGGTACGGGGGGCGATGCAGGTGGGGAAGGTGGAGGTGTTGGAGGGTACGGGGGCGATGCAGGTGGGGAAGGTGGAGGTGTTGGAGGGTACGGGGGCGATGCACGCGGGGAAGGTGGAGGTGTTGGAGGGTACGGGAACGATGCAGGTGGGGAAGGTGGAGGTGTTGGAGATCACGGGGGCGATGCAGGTGGGGAAGGTGGAGGTGTTGGAGGGTACGGGAGCGATGCAGGCGGGGAAGGTGGATGTGTTGGAGGGTACGGGAGCGATGCAGGTGGGGAAGGTGGAGGTGTTGGAGATCACGGGGGCGATGCAGGTGGGGAAGGTGGAGGTGTTGGAGGGTACGGGGGCGATGCAGGTGGGGAAGGTGGAGGTGTTGGAGGGTACGGGGGCGATGCAGGTGGGGAAGGTGGAGGTGTTGGAGGGTACGGGGGCGATGCAGGTGGGGAAGGTGGAGGTGTTGGAGATCACGGGAGCGATGCAGGCGGGGAAGGTGGAGGTGTTGGAGGGTACGGGGGCGATGCAGGTGGGGAAGGTGGAGGTGTTGGAGGGTACGGGGGGCGATGCAGGCGGGGAAGCTGGAGGTGTTGGAGGGTACGGGGGCGATGCAGGTGGGGAAGGTGGAGGTGTTGGAGGGTACGGGAACGATGCAGGTGGGGAAGGCGGAGGTGTTGGAGATCACGGGAGCAATGCAGGTGGGGAAGGTGGAGGTGTTGGAGATCACGGGGGCGATGCAGGTGGGGAAGGTGGAGGTGTTGGAGGGTACGGGGGCGATGCAGGTGGGGAAGGTGGAGGTGTTGGAGATCACGGGAGCAATGCAGGTGGGGAAGGTGGAGGTGTTGGAGATCACGGGGGCGATGCAGGTGGGGAAGGTGGAGGTGTTGGAGGGTACGGGGGGCGATGCAGGTGGGGAAGGTGGAGGTGTTGGAGGGTACGGGGGCGATGCAGGTGGGGAAGGTGGAGGTGTTGGAGGGTACGGGGGCGATGCAGGTGGGGAAGGTGGAGCTGTTGGAGATCACGGGGGCGATGCAGGTGGGGAAGGTGGAGGTGTTGGAGGGTACGGGGGCGATGCAGGTGGGGAAGGTGGGGGTGTTGGAGGGTACGGGGGCGATGCAGGTGGGGAAGGTGGAGGTGTTGGAGGGTACGGGGGCGATGCAGGTGGGGAAGGTGGAGGTGTTGGAGGGTACGGGGGCGATGCAGGTGGGGAAGGTGGCGGTGTTGGGTACGGGGGCGATGCAGGTGGGGAAGGTGGAGGTGTTGGAGGGTACGGGGCGATGCAGGTGGGGAAGGTGGAGGTGTTGGAGGGTATGGGGGCGATGCAGGTGGGGAAGGTGGAGGTGTTGGAGGGTACGGGGGCAATGCAGGTGGGGAAGGTGGAGGTGTTGGAGGGTACAGGGGCGATGCAGGTGGGGAAGGTGGAGGTGTTGGAGATCACGGGAACGATGCAGGTGGGGAAGGTGGAGGTGTTGGAGATCACGGGGGCGATGCAGGTAGGGAAGGTGGAGGTGTTGGAGATCACGGGGGCGATGCAGGTAGGGAAGGTGGAGGTGTTGGATTTGGTGTGTGAGGAGTGTAATGTGTATGTGCAGCTGGGATGTGTGTGTGTGGGGAGTGTAATGTGTGTGTGCGGCTGGGATGAGTGTGTGTGGGGAGTGTAATGTGTGTGTGCGGCTGGGATGAGTCTGTGTTGGGAGTGTAATGTGTGTGTGCTGCTGGGATGAGTGTGTGTGAGGAGTGTAATGTGTGTGTGCGGCTGGGATGAGTGTGTGTGGGGAGTGTAATGTGTGTGAGGCTGGGATGAGTGTGTGTGGGGAGTGTAATGTGTGTGTGCGGCTGGGATGAGTGTGTGTGAGGAGTGTAATGTGTGTGTGCGGCTGGGATGAGTGTGTGTGAGGAGTGTAATGTGTGTGTGCGGCTGGGATGAGTGTGTGTGGGGAGTGTAATGTGTGTGTGCGTCTGGGATGTGTGTGTGTGGGGAGTGTAATGTGCGTGCGTGGCTGGGATGTGTGTGTGTGGGGAGTGTAATGTGTGTGAGGCTGGGATGAGTGTGTGTGGGGAGTGTAGTGTGTGTGGGGAGTGTAATGTGTGTGTGCGGCTGGGATGAGTGTGTGTGGGGAGTGTAATGTGTGTGTGCGGCTGGGATGTGTGTGTGTGGGGAGTGTAATGTGTGTGTGCGGCTGGGATGTGTGTGTGTGGGGAGTGTGTGTGTGCGACTGGGTTGTGTGTGTGGGGAGTGTAATGTGTGTGTGTGGCTGGGATGAGTGTGTGTGGGGAGTGTAATGTGTGTGTGCGGCTGGGATGTGTGTGTGTGGGGAGTGTAATGTGTCTGTGCGGCTGGGATGTGTGTGTGTGGGGAGTGTAATGTGTGTGTGTGGCTGGGATGAGTGTGTGTGGGGAGTGTAATGTGTGTGTGCGGCTGGGATGTGTGTGTGTGGGGAGTGTAATGTGTGTGTGTGTCTGGGGAGTGTAATGTGTGTGTGTGGGGAGTGTAATGTGTGTGCGGCTGGGATGAGTGTGTGTGGGGAGTGTAATGTGTGTGTGCGGCTGGGATG